>NW_008656280.1:45953-47173 GCF_000695815.1 Acanthisitta chloris | reverse complement strand
TGCAGATGTGGTTCATTCTCCTGTCAGAGGTGTTGGCTTGCAAGGAGAATGGGAACAAGCACTGAGGGCAACCTCATTTAATCTGCAGTGCTCTTGAACACCCATAAGCACCTGAGACAAGTGCCTGAAATGAGATTGTTAAATACAGGCAGTTCTGAGAATGCACGTGCAGTGGCAGGGTGTAACTGTGCTTTCATCTGCATGACTTGGTAGTAGGCTTAGTTTACACATCAATGTTTCATCAGGATTAACAACTGACGAAATGCAGAAATTTATCAAATCCAGTTAAGCTTTCTAATTAGCTTTCAACCTGTCACAGCCAATCACAGCCACCAAGATTAGCCTCATATCACTTGCATGTTGTAAATTTTTCTCCAACGGTTCATGAAGAAGTCAGCATCTCAGAAGTGAGTTCAGAAGGCCACTCATTAAACTTAACCCCATTGAGTTTGATTCCTTTCTGAAATGACCAGCATTTCAACTAAGCAAAGCTTTTGTGAGTCTGTAGTTTGAGATTAATTAAATGTCATTAGTCTTGCATGTTTTCTGAAATCCATGGTAAATATCTACAATGTTCATATTCAGAATATGACAGTGGCTCTGTTGGACCAGACTAAAGGTTTCTATAAATCCAGTATCCTGTTGCTGATACTGGCCAAAGATGAATGCCCAGGAAAGACTATAAGAGTGGGAGGAGCTATGCAATGCATTTCTCAAGAACTCTGATTTCTGACCAGACTCAGATACTTTCTAAGCTATATTCTCTATATTCTTTTTAACACATATGATTTATTCTCCATAAACCCATCAAGCTTTCACTTGAATCAATAGAAACTTTTAACATTCACATCCTTAAGCAAGGAGGTTTACAGTTTAACTACATCATCTGAGAAAAAAATAATTCCTTTTGTTTGTTTTGAACTTGCCTCTTCACAGCTTCCTTGTTATCACCTAGCTGCTATACTGGAAGAGAGTGTGAACAATCAATCCCTAGTCCTCTTTCCATGCCATTCATTGCTGAACAGACCATGGAAAACCATGGTCAAAACTTGTATTTTCTCTATTTTCCATCACCTCTGAGTCTTGTCTGCATTCACTCCCTCCTCTTCGCTTTAGTCTTCCCATGTCTCCTTGATGCAGAGGGTTTCATAGCCTGCCTGTCTCTCTCTGTCTCAGATACACCATTGGTGCTTTTTTGCTCCTTTTCCTAACATGGATTT
>NW_008656280.1:0-45942 GCF_000695815.1 Acanthisitta chloris | reverse complement strand
GAAAGAGAGAGATCCTTCTACTGCTGTCAAGTTGCATCTGTCAGTCTGCTATTGCCCAGGTCATGTTTGCCCTCTTGACAGTTAGCATCTGTTACACAGGATACATGCCAGCAATACTGAATGGCTGGTTTGGTTTTCAGTATCACCAGGCCTGCTAGTAAAGCATGAAGCACTTTCCAGCTTGCAGTGCCTAAAGTCAAGGGGAACAGATACAATACAAGGACAGAAATGATTCTTCTGATTAGAGCAAATTGTTTCAATGATGTTAGGCTCTGAGTAATCGAATTTTACTGAGAAAGAAAAACACTCCATGCCATTTTTCTTTTGCATCAGGAACTCTAGCAGTCAGAGCACCTAATGGGATCCTCACCTAAAATTCCTTGTAGTTAAATAATAACCCCTTGATTATAGGCATGCACTGAGCCAGACAGCAAATATTTAATTGATTCTTCTTGACAACACTGAAGGTGGATGCCATTTCTGTACAGAAAAATTTAATGCAGCACAGGACTCTTGACAAGAGAACTGGAGCATCTCCACTATGAAGACAGGCTGAGAAAGTTAGGGCTGTTCAACCTGGAGAAGGTTCTGTGGAGACCTCATTGCAGCTTTCCAGTATCTGAAGAGGGCCTACAGGGAAGTTGAAGAGGGACTCTTCATTAGGAACTGTAGTGAAAGGACAAGGAGTAAATTGAAAAAGGGGAAATTTAGGCTGGATATTAGGAAGAAATTATTTGCTATGCCAGGGAGGTTGTGGATGCCCAAACCTTGGCAGTGTTCAAGGTCAGGTTGGACAAGGCCTCAAGCAACCTGGTCTAGTGGAAGGTGTCCTTGACCAGGGCAGGGGGAGTTGGGACTAGATGATCTTTAAGGCCCCTTCCAGCCCCTTAACATTTTAGAATTCAATGTTTCTTGGAGGTGGTCTCAAAAAAATAAACGAAAACCAGAAGTCAGATGTCTTTGATAAGTAGCTGTCTTGATAAATCCTTGCTGAGGAGCTGAGAGCATTTGGGGCTGTAAGTCATAGGAAGAGCTAAATCAGGTGTTCTGACAAGTCTTGCCACTAATCAGAGCAGAAAAGAGGCTAGTACTGTGCTTCAGCTAAGTCTATGTCTCCTGCATTTGATTTAATAACTTTTTACCTGGCAAGGTGCCTGCTGTACAGTGATTCACTTCATATTTTAATAAAGAATAGCTCAAGATAGAAAATTGAATATTGGATAGTAATGTAATATAGGGAGTTTTGATGACCTGCTAATGTAGTGAATTCAACTTAAGTGGTTTGTGAATGACAACAAACTCCTCATATTAAATTACAGCAGAGCATATGCTCTCAATCATGCACTCTTTACCCTAATTTATAGCAAGAAAAGAAAATCCAAAACACAAACAGTTCAGTAAGACATGGATTCCTCTGCATTAGGACAAACCAGGTAGTTTGGGATGTTAAAAAAGAGAAACCTACCTCTGGTTCATCAAAATGAAAACAAACATGTTTGCACATTGATCTGTTTTTCTTGGAGCTGCTCCAGCTGATAAAAATGCAATGTGGGTTACAGAGTTAACCTGTGCCACAGCTGCCAGAAGGTTTGCTCATGTTAGAGATGGAGTGGATGGGGTAAGACTGTGGTGTTTTAGCTGCAGCAGCAGCACAGCTGTGTTTTGGTATCTGATGTCGAAGTAGGATTATATTTGATAGAGTGAAAGAAGGATTACAGTGCATCTGACAGTAGAAGGGGCTCGCAGGAAAATTGTTGGATTGATGGCCATGGATTATGGGGACATAATCTTTTAATGTCCCCAGTAAATGTTGATTTTGAAGGAAAGATAGATCAAGTGCATATTAGTCTTTAAGGGGAGAGGGATTGTGTATGTAAGCTTCCATAGCAACCTAATATGATTTTAATTTGCTTATTATTGAGAAGGATGTTCCAGTTCACAATGTTATAGATAGAGTGTGGTACATGTATAAATATCACAGCTTTAAATAACAGGCATGGAAACAATCAATAATGCTACATCTCTTCAGCTAATTCATTATTGATGCATACTTCCTACCAGGACACCATATTTTGAAGTCATTCTGCAATGTCTGTCAAGAAAAAAAAGATCATGCTGAGCCTATTTTCCCTTGTTTTTAAATTCAAGCCTTGCAATAATCAGATACGTAAAATACTGATGAATATGTGAATAATTTGGTAATGTTTCATATTCCCTAGCCTAGATAGAAAAAAAATGAGCAGAAGTGCATTTAAATAACCAGTATTGTTACTCCCCTTCTCTTCTGAGAACTCATTTGTCTTTTAATGCTTGCGAGAACAAGTTTTTATTGTGGGGATACAAAGTGTTAGATATCCAATCCAGTAAAAGAAGGTTCAAATCCCATTGAAAATCCTTTGATTTATCTCTTGCCTCCACATTCTCAAGTTTTCTTCCATAATCACCCACTGATGTGCAAGTATGAGTACATACCAGATTTCTGGGTGTGCCTTGGGTCTCACACCTTAAGAGCAATACTTGGCTTACCTTCAGTTATTACTTTATGCTGATGAAGATAGAGAATAGTATACATATTGGGATGTTAAAAGTATATCTAAGGGCAGACCAGAAGGTCAGGGCTCAGGCAGTTTTAACTTGCCTTTCTGACAATAAGGGCAATTGACCTAATTTTTGTGAGCAACATCCGTTGGATCAGGATTTTGGTCTGGAATTATCTATTCCTATGTAATTATGTACAAGAGGATTGTAGGAAAAGTGTTTGAGGCTTAACTAGGAACTTCACAACAAATAAATAAGTAAACAGAGAACAAAGCACTCAATAAAAACCATGTCACCTCCCACAGGAATTTAATTAATGCTTCCCAAGCACAATATACTTTTCCATATTTTGGTACTCAGAAAATATGAGAATCACATCTGTTACCCTATAGCCTGGCTTCATTTTCTTCTTTTTCAACAGAACAATCCTCCTCATGAAGATTGGAACAAATAGCACTGAGCAGACAGGGACAGAGAGTCATGGTGTCCCATGCAAGTTTCTGCTAGAGGCTGTCCCCATCTGAGCTGCAGTACTTCTGCTGTTCAAGCACAACAATTTCATGATCAGCAAAAGTAGCCTTTCTGGAATTGTGTAGGACCATCAAAATCCTGAGACCAGACTGGATGAAGGTTGCATAATTCCTGCAAGACAGATGCACTGTGTCATTACATCCAGGAACTTCGTTTACTGACAAAAGTTGAGGATAAGTCTTTGAGCATCAAACCTCCCTTCCAGGCAAATGCTGCTCTACCCAGGCTCTTGTTTATTGCCACTAAAACCAACAGCAAACCTCATGCTGACTTTTAGAAGGAAGGGGTTAGAACTACCTCATTTTGCAGACTACAGATGTATTTAATGTTTGTTTCAAGTAGTGGACATCATTAGGAAAATCAGCTGAAATACAAATGTGGCTGATTGCCAATGTGCAAGTTTTCATCTGAAATATTTTACTTGTCATCTTCTAATAAATTTATGCACCTAATTAATCTAAAATAATCCCCCCAAATCTGCAAGTATATACATATTCTTCTCAAATAATCTTCTATGGTTATAAAAAATTTACAAGGAAAAATTATGATGTTTACACGATTGAGGCAACCTTTTGCTATTCAGGGAATTTTTACTACAATTAGCTAGACCATGGCTAAAAATCACTGGCAGGGTTAAGTGGATTTCATTAAAAAATTGTAACATAAGTGATGTTGATTGTCACAGTGTTTTACGTGACAGCACAAGTATGACTAAAATTCATATGTAAAACAGAACATTGATTCATTTTTCCTCTGGCAAAAAATGACTTCATTCTATTGCATAAGAGGTCACTGTGGTCTGCATCTTGAGCAAATGTGATTTTTAGAATGGAAAAAAAATCCTGTTCCCTATAATTTAAAATGCAGACTCAGAAACTATCTGTGTTCATTGGACACATTGTATTTCTGGCATGTAAAGAACCTCCTGCATACTCTTTAGGAATTAACCATTCCTGTGTACCTGGAAAAATTATGACTTATTATAGACCTAATAGAAATATTCTGTAAGTAGGAACTCATCTGAAATTTGAATTTATCAATGTTGCATAAGATTTAAGTAGTTCCACATTTGAATATGACAGTAATAAGCCACTAATACAGCAAAACATTCAAATGATTGCAATATCTAAATTATATTATAATTTTATAACTGAATCATGTATAACATGCTTTCTTTAGAAAATAAATGAAGGTATGAAGACTATCTGGAATTAGCCTAAATATGAGGATTAACAACAGATGCAATGGAGATTGTCACCCAAAGTGCATCTGACCACACAGGCATCCTCCATAGCAATACAGTGATTAATTGAGTTAAAATTTGAAAAAACACCAACCCCAGGTGGTATATTTCTTATATACAGTCCAAAGATTGATAATGCTTATTTCCACCAACCAAAAATATTTTGCAGTTTGTTTCATGGAGTGCAGCAAGTGACAGGTAAAATGCAGAACCAAAATGTCGAAAAATGGAGAAGGCATGTGTTTCTGTTTAAGCACACACATGGAATTCCTCTTGGCTCTTGGAAGATCTGAGCCCTTCTGCTTTTAGAAACAGATTTTTCTGCTCTGATTTAGCCATCTAGAATTTAGGTGTTAAGGCTGAACAAGGGGAAAACATTCCTTTCACAGCTAATGGAAATAAGCAGGTACATTTGTAAAGTAACTTGCTCTCTTCCTGCAGTGGACTGGTGAATCTTATTCTATGTGGCAGAAACATCTTCGGTTTTGCAGAAGTGTAATGGATTGTGAATCATATTTGTTCTGGGCAGACATAAGTAGCTTACTGACAATATAGAGAATTCCTGGACTGAAATTTATCCAGTCCTAGGTTTTTCTAGTATGTCAACCAAATTAAAAAAGTTATGCTGCTGTTTTATGAATCAAATATAAAAATGAGCCAAAATGCAATTAGCTGCAAATGCTGTTGGGTGCCATGAGAATACTAGATTAATTTTCCACAGGAGATAAGAACTAGATCCAGGAATCATAGTATTATAAAAAGAAAATGTCCATTTTCCTTACTATACCTTAAACCAGTAAATTCATCCTTGAATTAGTTCTCATCATGAACAGAAGACCTGACAAATTATTAGAGAAGTAAAAGCATTCCCAAAAGGAAAAAGAGATAAAAAGCAGAAATATCTTGAATACATATATCCAGATGTGGACTGGAAGACTGCATATAGAAATTAATTTCTCCAGGCACTCAATAACTGCAGCACTTGGTTAGCAGACTAGAGATAAGGTGCTAAAGTGTCTGCATGATATAGGTACATCTCACAGCTTCAGATTCGTCTGCAGTGAAGTTCTTTGCAAAATTTATTTTCTGTAAGAAGACAGCACTTCTGGTAGTTCAGTTGAGCTGTGAGATTCACTTATATTTGTGCTAAGAGCAACTGATTGCAAACCACATTGTCTTGGGCTGTGAACCTGTCATGGTCACACCAACACTGTGCCAACACCTGCCACCAGTGAGGCCCTGCTGTTTCATCAAAGTGACTTCACTTCACCAGAACTGCTGTCCTATGGACTTTCCTGAGATTTGGTGCAAAACATTTGGTCAGTCCATCAGATGATTTACCTGTAGCTTGGTGTTAAAGGATACGTACTGTGAAGAATTTCAGTAGTGTGTGGTGTTTTCCTCCCACACAAATTACCTTTGTGTATGGATTTTGAGTGATGATGTTGTATGAACTTGGGCTCTTGACCACCCCCATGTCACTGTGAGGGTGGGAGCTGTTTGGTAGGAGGAAGCAGTGCTGGAGGTCTCCAGCCTTCATCTTCCAATGCAACAGGCTCTCTAGGGAGAGAAGTTAATCCACAAGGCTACTTCCATGACTTTTAAGGTTTCTGATTGGTTAGAGGGCTCCCAAGCAACCAGTTAAATCAAAACACTCAGAAAAAGACACCAGAAGATGTGCCTAAACAGTGGGGTCTGAAATGAGAGGTGTGTTAAAACATGAAAGATGTAAAGAGAAACAAACCCAGGCATTTAAAGATAGAAAAATCATAGAGAAAGTGAAATGACTCCACTGGATTAGACTTGTGTCTTGAGCTCTAGGCGAAAGCAAGATTAACTTTATTGAGGTCAATAAATAAACCTCCCCATCAGAAACAAATTACTTAATTTAGCTCTGTGGTGAGACAGAGCCATCTGCAATGCCCACCCATCACCAGAGCAGTTCTATAAATAACTACCACTGTTGCACAAAAGCAGAAGAGGATTAAAGCTCTCATTTAGCTCCCTTGCAGAGACAAAATACAAGGTTTTTGCAGCATGTGAGCAGTGTAAGTGGTTGTTTAATGTTGGATGAATGGCAGCCATCACAAAAACTTTCTCAGGGCACAGTGTGACACACTCATTTTTCCCTTTGAAGCTAATATTTCCAGATCCATAATTTAAAGAGAACACCTTTCCAGAAAAAAAAAAATTAAATTAAAAATTAATTAAAAATTTTTTCAAAAAATGTAGGAGTTAAGTGCAATTGAAAACCAAGCCATTGGATAGGTTAAAATCTGGGTTGCCAAAAGAGTTTCAGACACAAGCAATAACTGTTGTAAAGACTCTTTTATGTCTCTCCATTTTTCTTCAAAACTTAATTTGATTATATAGGTTGCCTATCAAATGTCAATGGAGAACACAGTGCACATAACTTCTGTTTCAAATATACTAACCAATTCAATGATGGTCTTACTTTTTTCATCAGTTTAACATTAGTAACTTCAATGCACGCAGTACCAGAATATATTCTGCTTTTATTTCTAGTGATTCTTTCTGTCTTTAATTGAAACCTTACTACAAATGGCAAAGGGAAATAGCCATAGTGCAGTATCTTATACTGAATTGAGATCCATGAGGAATAGAAACAGAGATAGAAAAATGGAGGAAAGAATATCAATGACCAAATGAATCAGTATGTTAGGCATACACTCCTATTTGTCCTCATCCACACAGCTCATAGGGAACTGTGTGGATATAGGGTTCTCATAACGGATGAAAAGAAGATATTTTCAATACCATTTTTGGGTAAAATATTAAAGGAAATTTTTGAGTTATTCTTTTTTGGGGTGAGAAAATTAGCCATCAACTTTGGTAGCTGTGAGTAAAAGTAATGGAAATGGGTAGGCACCTTATTTATTTTTGGGATGTCTCAGCAGTTATTTTTATCCATACATGTTACGTTGTTTGCTGCCTGAAAAGCTGCGAGTCATTGACAGTATCAGCTTACCCTACCCTGGAAGGGGTTTCTTGGAGGCCTGCAAGAGCAAATCTTCAAAGGCCCTGGTTAGACATTATTGCAAAGGTTTTGCTTATGGAAACACTTGAAGACATCCTTTCAGCAGCTGCTCACTATGATCTAGAAATATAGTCCTCTTTGGGATAGTAGAGCAAATGCAGGGAAATATTTTTAACTTAGCATCATAGTTTCCTACCTCCAAACAGACCTGCATTTTTATTTATGAGCATGCCATTTTTATTGTGAATAAAATCCATGACTCCCAAGATACCTTGCACATAACTTGAGGAAGGTCTATAGGGTCACCAAAGGTTTAAGTGGAGATCACTGGTTTTACACTGATGCAGATGAAGCATCAGCATTTGTCTGTCTCTACTGGGTAACTTATAGCAAGAAAATTAACTTCCATGGAGAAAAAGGGTATGGAAATGAGCAAGTGTGTTTGAGAAAGCAAGTGGTAATAAAAGCCATTTCCTTAAGAAATATGCATTATATTTAGACATGACAAATTTGGACATAGACATGACACCTCAGACACATGATAACATATGAGTTTCCCAGAAGCATGGATGTACAGCCTGTTTTCTCATCTCTCCTGTGAGTTCAGAGGAAAATCTTTCTTAATTAAGTTTGTAATGAGATAAATGTAAGAGCAGAGAATGTGAGATAAGCAAGGCAGTGACTTCTCTAAGCATTCTTTACTTTTTTTTATTCTAGTGCTTTGCTAGAGAAGTCAGACTAGATAGAGAAGCTTTCTAAGTCAAGGAGAAAATACAGATGCCAATGCCTGGTTGACATAGCGTTAAGCAGATGGTGCCCACTGTCGAAGAGTAGAAATTGCAATTTCTTCTGCCTATGTCTGAACCAGTAAATCAAAGGGGCAGAGGCTGCTCCCTCTACCCAGTGAAGGCCAGTAGCAAGGCACAGAGCACTTCCAAAGACTAGACTTTTTCTTTGAAAACAGAGTGGCCTTACATCCTCAGCTTAACCATTGGCACCCTAATGGCCTGCACCATCCTCTGGGGAAAGTAGCTAACACAGCCCAAACCTGCTCCTGGGAGGTGCTGGTGGCTGCATGGTGTGAGCACTCCTGCATTAATGCTGGTGGCTCTGCCTTTACCCTCTTTGCTTTACTAATGCAGATGAATCCCCAAAGGCCAAAAAGAGCCAGAGACATAGTGATCTTCTAAATCTACTGATTGGCTGTCATTTGCTTATTAAGTGGGGAAATTGCTCCAACATTTTCATACAAAACTGTGTACAGGAATTTTCTTTCTTGTGTCTTTATGGGAGGATTTAAGGATGTGTAATAAGGAATTTGCAGTAGGAAATAGGCATAAAAATGCAAAGAAAATGCAATGTAATAAAAGCAGAGAAGACTTCAGACCTTCATCTTTCTTAAATATTTATGTATTCCTCTCCACACCCACCTCTGACAATACATTACCTTTTTTTCATTCTCTTTCATGTCTCCATCTCTTTATTTCTCACTCTTTCTCTCTTTCTCATCACTAAAAATGTTTTAATTTCTTTTTAATCCCCTTACTATAATGAGTCCTCCTGCCTGTTGCGCTCTGGCTCTTCAACCTACAGCTTCTACCTCTGTTAAAGAACATTTTTGGCAGTTAGATGTTATGAGTAATTGACATAAAACATTTCTATCTAACAACAATTATTTGGCAGAACAGGGAACTAGGAGTTTTTATATTTGTTTCAAAACTACTGCCAGGAAGCACTGAGATATGCTGTCAGACAAGCTAAAGGCAATGCTTTTAAACAGTCTTGTAAAGCAACAAGACCCATAAATAGCAAAGAAAATACAATAGCATTCCTATGTACATTCTGATTTAAAGAGTTTCAAACTCGGTGCTTCTCCATTTTTGCTGTTCAGTTATCCAGCTACAAAGAGGTTTCCATCAAGCTCATTATCCCTTATTGCTTTCACTTGATTGTGTTAATCTTGCATGAGATTCCCATGGACCCACTTCTGGAGCTTGTCCAGGTCCCTCTGGATGGCATCCCATCCTTCAGATGTGCCAACTGCAACAGGCAGTTTGGTGTTGTCTGCAAATTTGCTGAGGGTGCACTCAATCCCTTCATTAATTAAGATATTAAATAACACTGGTCCCAATATGAACCCCTGAGAGACACCACTTGTCACAGAATCCTTTGTGGTAATTGATTTGCTGAATTTACACCAACACAATCTGCTTGTCTAAAATGCACTTTGATCACCACCCACATGGCAATAAAGGACATTAAAAATAGTATATTTTTATTCAGCAAATAAATCTGTTTATATGGTGTTAAAGTGAGAATTTTTTGTTACAGAAAATAGAACATAGAAATTCATTAAGCCCATGGGGATCTAGGAACCATTCTTTGACTCCAAGAGCAAGGTCTGCTTGACTTCACACAACTAAACTTTCCTTCTATAGACAATGTGGCCTCATTCACACTTCTCCTTCAGAAAAATCTCTGGCCCATCTTAGCAGTGTGCACAGCACCTAAAATGGATCACAGGAACACCAAGTAATTAAACCATGTGGACAATTACAACCTGTTTGCTTTAATATCTTATTCAGAAATGGATTATTTAGAAACCCATTTCTTGAATCAACTGGATCTAAGTCTTGACCATGTCTTGAATAGTAATATTAAAAGTATTTGATTTAATATAAACACTGATAATACCTGCTAGCATTTTATACTGGGTCAGGTGTCCCCTTAATTCAGGGAGACATCAGATAATATATTTTTCCTTTTTCATCGTTAGTTATTTATGTCTTTCTTAAGACTCTTAAGTGCTAACCAGCTTCTGATCAATGTTTTCATGGTGATCAGCAACAAAGCTCTTTTACTTCTGTTTTAGGTGGTTTCTGTCCTCCTTTTCCCTCTGCAACTTGTTTCTGTCCATCACCTAGAAGGGGCGATTTGATTTGGGACAGCTGAGAGGGAGGGTAGAGATTTCTGGAACTGAAGTACTGCAGAACAAGGGAGGCAAAATCCTATCAGTGACTCTCAGGTCCCCAAGATGTGTAGATGAATGTCAAATCAACTGGCTGCCTGACTGCCTTTTTATCTCTAGTGTGTGAGTGGTCAATAGGAAAAAAGAGATTTTAAATCTCTTTTCATTCCATATCAATATGCAGCTGAGCTTCGTGGGCAAAATGAATAGTCACGTTTAAAATCACAGATGGAATTGTTGCTCTGAAGCTTTGGCTTATGTGGAGACCAGTTTTGATACCAAGTTTGTAAAGCTCTCACTGGGAGAAAGATCAAGGTTGGCATCCTGCCTGGATCACACCATCAGCAGCAGAAAGGTTTCCATTGACACCAGCTGCACTGAAGCTCACCAAAGAATCCTTAAAACTTCCTGGTCTGAAAGTGACTATATAACTCTTTTTTGGAATAACTTCAGAATTTACTCAACCTTCAAGCAGAAGAGTGTATAGGAGTTAAGTGGGAATTTAAGGCTCCAGAGCTATGATTTCATATATCATATGGAAAGGAAAGGGGAAAGAAAAGGTCTCCAATCTATACAAAACAAATGAAGATGTGTAATGGGCTTTGCAGGATAATTTAGATGAAGCATGAGAAAATTATCCATACTCTGAAAGGCACATTTGAAATGTAAATGTGAGCCTTATTATGTTATGAATAAATTCTAGGAGGTGTTTGAGTAATAGCTGGCCATCACACATCAGGATTTGGTAGAGGGAAAGCCTTTGGTAATGATGTCAAGTTAGATGAACCTTCTTTAGTGTGTTGTTTAAATAAACACTGGCAAATTGACAGTATTACTCTGTCTGGAACAAGTAAGAAAACATACCCTAGTGCAAGTGAAGGAAGGAAGTGAGTAGCTGGTAAAACATACTTGGGCTAACTGCTGAATTTGAGTCAGTCTGCAAGCGTAAGAGGTTTGGACACGGTGGGCAATATTTTTTTTTATTTTTTCAGGTTTTTCTAAATCAGAATCTAGATTAATTTAGCAGAGATGCAGAAAGACTTTTTACAATGCAGATTCATTTTAGTTTGCAGTGAAATTCAGTATCTGTTGAAATATAAGTGACTGGATGTTGGCACAATGAAAGCTGAAATAAATTATTCACAACGATTAGCATAGAAGTGCAAAATTTCACAGGAAGGCTTAAACTGGAATGACTCATTCAATGTATCCTGCTCTTTACAGAGGTTTCAATAACATAGTGAGGGTGGAAAAATTGCCACGAGACTCAGGTCAAGTAAAGAGATGTTTTGAATGAGTTAATTGTAACAGCTGCGTTTGAGTAATGTGTTTAAAGGTACTAACAGCTTCCATGAAGTGTGTCTTTGGCTTAATACAGAATAACAGACTTGTTTACAGATGGTGGATGTGTTAGGTCAATGGAACAAGCAATCAAGTCTGTCCACAGAGGGTAACTCAAAACATCACTCAAAGCAACAGGGTCATGATCAGAAGCTAGGACACAACGCTGCTGGATATCCACATGTATTTGAGGCAGAAGGCAATGGTACAATGCATCAGAAAATAAAAAGGTTAAAAGAAGGAGCAAAACATTAGAGCTTCTCTGTAAAGAACTGACAGAAGATTCAGATATGGCATTTGAAAGCAAAGACATTGCCTGTTTATTCTGTGCAAGAAAACACCTTCATGTACATCCCTTGTAAACAAGCAGAATTACAGCCAAAGGAATCCAACTCTTGCCATTTATCCCTTTATCACAATTAGTCTTGCAAGTGCCTGATCATGGACTAATAACTCTGATCAATGGGGCAAAACATATTCCAAAGCAAAAAAATCTACATGATAAGAAAGATGACATGTTTTATGGTTTTCTAAGGACTTAATCATGTGCTTGTATCTGACCATGACAGTTTGAGGTCCTTTCTGAGGTCATCTAATATATTTCTGTGACATCACAGATTTACTTTTTTTAGAAGAATTTAAAAGGATGGTGAGATTTTGACTGGAAGATGATTGTGAAAGAACATTCTAGGATGCATGTCACGCTCAAGAATAAAGTTAGAGAAGAATTCATGTAATTAGGAAGCCATACGAGAATGAAACTGCTAGTAAATTTTTGTCATTTGTCATGCAGCTTGAAGTGAATTCTCCCTGGAGCTGTAAAATTGCTCCTAGTTAAAGCTCAGACTAACTAAGATGTGACAAGAAAAATTCCATTTCTCTGTAAACATGTACCAATTTTTTAAATAAGCATAAGTAGTTAGAAGGATATTTTATGCAAGAAATATGTTTTGGCCCAATCCTTTAAAAGCAGGTAGGTAATTTAATATTAGCTGAATATCTCTGTTGCATCCTCAGCATTTATTCATTGTCTTGGATGACTCCAGCTGTTTGCAATGATGTCAAATCATCAGTTTACTAAATTGCAGCAGAGTAGCCATCTCTGTGTAAGCAAGTCCACTTGGCAATGGCACAGTGTTTGTAGATCTTGAAGTACAGTGGGATTCAGATCAAAATCTTCCAAGGCACAATTTTGCTACAAAGAGGAACAATCAGAGGAAGACTTTGATGGTGAATGAATTACAGTGATTGACAAGACAGGGCCAAGTTCAATACCAGCACCAATCCTGAAAGCTCAGCAGTATGCTGGGACTTTGTCAGGATGTTAAGAGAAATAATTGCCATTTTTGGTTGTCAGACTATCTTTACAACTTCTAAGTTGATTCTGTACTTCTGATAACAAGAAAAATTACAAGGACATTTGCTTAGTCATGTATTCACCAACTTCATCTCTGTTCTACCTGCAGTCTGCAGAATTGCAAACAGTCAAAGTTTCTGGGAAAAGGCTTCAGGATTTAATAAGTGCAAAATTTTGTAAAGCTTGTTTCCTTATTTTCTCTTGACCCTCTTTTTCACAGAAGCATTTTAGTATCTCTTATGAATTTCTGCATACTTTTGTGCAAAAAATGAGACTCACATATAGATACAAATCTGATTTTCCAAAGAAATTTGATTTCTAAGACATGGAAGTATTATTCATGTCTATGTCTCTTTTACTTTAAGTCATCTTTCTGTGAATTATTTCAGTGACTACTGTCTTTCTCATTTTGGTGGTTCAAGTTCTGGCCTCATGAATCAGTCTTCTGCTGTTACTTATTTAGTAAGACAGTATTGTTTTATGAATACACAGTGCCAATGTAACTATTTGTCTTTCTACACTATGTAAAATAAAAAAGCAAAAATATGCTTAAGATACAGTACAAGCACTTCAATCATATAAATAAAAGAGAACAAGAAAAGAAGTCCAAGTGTGATGGGAGAACAGAAATAAAAGATCATTGAGATGCGTTAGCCTCTGGATTTCAGTGAGGATCGTGATGTTAAAAATAGAATCATTAAATAATTACATTTGAAATGAACTTCCAGAGGTCATCTAGTCCACCATCCACTGTTCACCCCCTGCCTCACCAACTCCAAGAAAATCTAATCAGAGCAGATTGCTCAGGGCCGTGTCCCATTGGTTCTTGAGCATCTCCAAGGATGAAGAGTCTACAGCAGCTTTGGCCAACCAGTTCTGGACCAATCTCATGTTTAAAAAACAACATTGTATTGCTGTGTTTTAATGAATCACAGTTTACCATGTTCCAACTTGTTTTCCCCTCTTCCTAGGGACAAAAGATGATCTAGTAATTTGAGATAGGGATATGAACATGGAAGAATTTGTGTTGGAGAAGTTCATGGAGGACTGTCTCCCATGTGAGGGACCCCACACTGGAGCAGTGGAAGTGTATGAGAAGTCCACAAACTGAGAAGGAAGGAGCAGAAGAGACAATGTCTGATGATCTGACCACAACCCCCATGCCCCATCCCTCTATGGGGAGGAGATAGAGAAGCTGGAAGTGGAATTGAGCCCAGGAAGAAGGGAAGGGTGAGGGGAATGTGTTCTGAGATTTGGGTTTATTTCTCATTATCCTACTCTGATTTGACTGGTAATAAATTCAGTTAATTTCCCCAAGTCGTGTGTTTCTCCTGTGACAGTAATAGGTGAGTGAGCTCTCTCTGTCCTTATCCTGATCCACAAGACTTTCATTATATTTTTTCTCCCCTGTCCAGCTGAGGAGGCGAGTGATAGAGCAGCTTTGGTGGGCACCTGGTGTCCTCGCAGGATCAAACCACCATAGCCACTAAGCAATTTCTTCTGTGTATTTGCAGTTTCTAAGGTGAGGAAACAAATCTTAGCCCCCAGATCAGTAAGTTCATCCATCCATGAATGCACCAGTCCTAACGTAATTAGTATCTGTCACAGCAAATATAATCTACAAGGGAACAATGCAGCTTTTAATTTTCCCCATGTACAGTAGATCTATTTGTCTTATCCTGGTGTCAAACATTATATTTCTCAACTCCCTAATAAAAAAGTAATCCCATGTATTGCTAGTTTTGAGCATTCAGCATTAGTTTGTACTGATGTTTGAACATAAGGACTGCCATTAATACGTATTAAGCATTTGAAGACATATTTAAATCTCTTAGCACTGCTGAATTGGATTCATTTTATATGAAAGAGTCTCCTTTTGCTGTACATGCAGGTTCTCCTGACATCCTTGTTTGAAGAGCTGAAATCTTGAAAGTAGGATCAGGGCAGTGGCAGAAATCTCATGTGACAGTGAAGTCACTTGTATGAAAAAAACTACAGTAGAAGCAGGATGGGTAGAAAAGGCTTCTAATAGCATCCATGTTAAATGGATTATTGAGTGCACACTAGGGAAATGAAACTAATTAGAAGATTGGGTAGTATGCGCCTAACATTTATAATCTTATAAGCCACTGTCTCCACTTATTTTCTTTCTGCACTGCCAACAGAGAAAATGAGGTTTAGGAAGAAAGAAAGATTTTGGAAGAGCATGTCACCAGTGTACATAAGGGATAATTTCAGTGGTGATAGTGGACCATCCTGCTCACTTATATGCTTCTGGTGTCTGGGGCTCCTGAACACACTGTTTGGCTTTGCCTTCCCTTGGCTTCCACCTACAATGTCTTACCGTAGAAGTGCACTCAGATGGGAGATAATAAGCTGACCTTAATCAACTGTCTTGTTAGTATTGTGCTAAATAGTGCTGGGCAGTTTAGGCTTCATAAGGAGGTACAGAATAATGCTATTGTCCTACTTATTAATGGCCAGAGTATTCTTACTATTAAAAATCCAGATCAATACAAGTTAATCATCTCACCTGACCCATGAGATTGGAGAGGAATAGAATTTGTCCCACTGCTTAAGGACTCCTTTAATCAGATACAGGTAGGTTGTGTTATCCAAATCTGTTAGCAGAGACCCTTACTCTTTCAGGTATTCCTGGCAGAAGTGGATATAGCTGAGAAAGGAAGAGTGTTACAGTGCCTCAGCACTGCTCAGAGTCACAGGACAGGAGATGGCTTTTTAGTATTGCTTACCTGTCTTCTCCTCTAAGCTAGCACTTCAACTTTATCCCTACCTATACTGTTATCACATTGTGTAAGCAATTCATCTGGCTGTGAACTTTTGTTAGGATGAAAAATTAGCCCCCAGTGATTATGTGTGTGTTGGGAAACTCAACATCACTTTCCAATTCTCAAGGTTATGTGTACCTGTAGACAGATTTTCATTGGAACTCATGGGCACATTCACAAGAATAAGTAAACCTCCAATTTTAGTTACTTGTCCCTAAGAATTTGGATGCAGGAGATTTTCAGGTAAAAGTGACGTTATAATTTTCTGATCTCACTTTTGGAAACAATTGGACCATTGACTGTGAAATTAAAAGTAACTGCTTTAGGTAAGCATCAGGAATGGACATATGCTTAAATACTTCAGAATTGGATATTGAACAAAGGATCATATAAGCAAAAGCATTAGTGTGAGTTACAGGCATCATTAAGAGTGTTGCCTATAGTGAAATTGGATCTTTCATTAAACTATGATTCTTAGCCAATTAGACCTTTAAACATGGTGTATTATAAAAATTATAGCAATCACCATGATAATCAAATGAGTCATCTATGATTATACCTGAGCTTAATGTCATGCTTAAGGCAAGAGGTGCACTTTAGGCTTTAAAATGTTAATTGGCCTTTAGGAAAAAAGACTTAGATGGACTTAATATAAAAGACTATATGGTACCTTGAACTGTGTTACTAAGTAATAGAGTATAGAATAATAATAACCTTCTCTTTGTGTCTCCATGACCTCTTTGGACTTCTGTAAAGAAATTTTACCTGTAGGCCCAAAAATTAATTTATTTTAAGACTTTTTGTATTAAGCAAGACAATTTTTCCTTATTTTTTTGTTCAAATTTTCAAGAATAACAATGTTGGTGGACACTTCCATAGGCATCAACCATTATTGACTGGCATGTGATCCTGTGGTATTTAATTTTGTAAGTTAACAGTAAATACAAGTGAATAAAGCACTGAGCTTTCAGGGAACATCTGATATTAACTAGTACTTGGGAGTAACATAGCACTCCTGCATTGTACAGGATGTACAGGATCAGGCTGCCTATATTTACAAGCCTTGAACAGACTGAAGGAGCCTGAAACAGCCTGAAGAATTGCAAAGCAGTTGTCAGATTAACCTTGCAGCCATCTGCCAATCAAAAGGTAACTGAGATGTTTCCTTTCATTCCTCCTCCTTCTGATGGCCCATGACTGCTGCAAAAACATCACAAGAGTGTGCCATCCTCACCACCTGCAGCATTCCCGTATGCCCCTTCCAGCTCCTTATTTCTCTTCATCTTTAGCTCCCTGTGCAGGCAGAGCTAACGCTGAGATGTCCATGGGGCTAAAATGATCATATTACAATAACAGGTGTCTTTGCCTATGGAAATTTTAATTACTTTTTCTGTTTGTTTATGTCTTCTCTTACTGTTTGCTAACTCACCTTATAAATGACATTGAAAATGTCTTTGGTCTCAGCCCTTACTGCAGCTGCGAGAGCTTAAAAGAATCCTGATTTTTGTCAGGGATCTCTGTAACTCTAGCAAATAATTTGGTACATACTCTTCTTTGCCTTGGCTGCAGACTCCAGTATGAGGGCCACTAGCCATTAAGCTTGCTTGCAGGAAGTAGTGATGTGCACAAAGCACTCATTGTCACCCTTCTTAAATCCATGCTCTCAGCAGGCCTTATACAACATAACAGAAACAAAAGAATCCAGTTTACATGAAGGACTCCCATATCTTCTCTGCCCCTGGAGTAGAAAGACAACAAACTCCATCAGATTGGTTCAGATGGCCACTCCAGTCAAAATCAAAAGCTATTTGAGATGCTCTATGATCCAGAAAAGCGTGGGTCTTTCACAGGTTTTCAGCAGCTGTGTTTTATTCAGTCTATTAAGCACATCTCATTTGTTCCAGAGACAAGTATGTTTCTGGTAATTTCAGGTAAATTCAGCTCTTCAGAAAAGGTTTCAGACTCAAAAGGCAGATCAGACAAGGGGGTGTCCTCTATGTTTACTCCCCAGTTCACTCTGAGCCAAATTCATTTTGTACACCAGTGTTGTACTGTTTGCCTCTGGGCTAACACCTCCCTCCAACTTTAGAAAGCAGAGTCCAAAAGGCAGAACATAACTAAGAGTGAGACAGTTGACAAAACCCTATTGGCAGCATGCTCCTCATATCCACAGAACTGTGTGGAATAAAGAAATGATAGCAGCATTCACGTAAGGTGTTTTCAGGATCAGAAATGTTAGACAAGTGGTAAACACCACAAGCATGGATAATTTAGCATGCACAGCATGAGGCAGAACCTCTGGGGAGCAATAGAGTTAAACCTGAATTTGTTCTCTGTTTCTAAGACATGCTAGAGGCTCTGACCTCTGTTCATCTGAGGAAATTGAACACTACTAGTCGGCGTGCATGAGATGATTATTTTAACCTGCATTCTTCAGACTCTCTAAGTCTTACCTATCTTAGGATCCCCTGTATAATCAATGGTGATTTGAAACTCTGACTATGTAGGAACCAAGAAAAATGTATAACAGGTAGCATGGAAGGCATAAGGTTCAAAGATCCACTTCGGGACCCTGATGCAAGGCTGATACTTGATACAAACACCAGCTGTCACTTAGGCTGTTTGGAAGTTGCTCACATTTTCTGTTATTCCTTGCTTAACCTTCTTTTTGTTTTCATATTGCAACCTCTTGAGAGAATATAGCAGGCCAGTTAACAGATCAACTGCCTCAGTTTTTTGGCTGTTTCTTTCTTTTCTCCTGTGGATTTCTGTTTTCTCAAACCGAACATGCTGTGAGGTACAGCTTATGGACCTTCTGTAAGCCCCTCATCTGATTCTGCTGCCTTGACAGTCACAGAAACGTTGTTACAGCTCACCACACTGGACTAGTGCCAGCTAAATATAGCTTTAATAGGATCACTTTCCCTGGTGGATGAGGAGGCTTAGCTGCCATATGGTCTCTTTGGGCTGCTTTTCTGCTAGTGCCATGGAAGTGAATTGTCCTGCCACAAACTGTAGAAAGGGAGATCAAGAACTAATGTTATGAAAGAGGATATGAAAGTACAAGATGTCAGGCAGATTTATATGTTAGGGTAGGAGTCATTCATCCTAAAGACTAAGTCCTAATGAAAGATGGCAGTAAATGAAGGGACACAAGACACAAAGTTCACTGTCCTGTTGCACATCTCCCTTCTAAGGTGTAATCTATCAGCAGGTTATTTACCATGTTTCTTCAATGTTTTCCTAACTCCTAAGAGATAAACCTTTAATATAATACAGATGAGTCTGTAGAATGTATCCAGCAGTGTTCAGAGAACAGGTAGTGGCAATTTCCACAGGAATACTGGGGAAAATAGTCCTAGAAAGGACCAGGGGTGTCCTGATGAAAGTAGCTATTGACTTTTCATCAAATCCTTGAACTGATAATTAAACAAAGTGAGATGAAGAACAAAGTATGCAGTATTAAAATGTAATCAGTGATAAATGCAAATGTCAATAATCTAATTAGTGCTATTCTTCCTTGAGAGGCAGTGAGTAATAAAACCACGAAAGATTACACTCTAGGATCAAGACTACACTTCAGTATGACTGCCTGCCATATAGCAGAAACTCTATTGCAAAACCAGTTATGCATTCATACCTGTCCTCCCTTTACCATGGCTGTTTTATTAGTTTTACTCTACCAACCCAGAGCACACAAAGTACTGATGCTGCAGGACAAACTGACTGGCAAAGACCTTCATGACTTAATGCCAGTGTCACAGATTTACCTTAACACTCTATGGACACAGACTGAACAGTTGAGGACCTTGGGTTTAGTTCATTGCTGTTCAGTGTCAATATCCATAAATCAGAGCTTTTTCTGGCTGATGCCCCTGAAGTCAGTACAGGCAGTGCCCCAAGAAAGACATTTTCCCTTGTTGATTCAGACACACCACCACACCTTAGTGATGTTACCCTTGCCAATGAAAGTGCTCCTCCATCATTCTGTTCCCACCTACACAGACATTTTTGATGGCATAAGGATGTGATACAGGGTATGATTTGTTTACACTCCCTATGACAGCAATATTTAGTACAACTGAACTCTCATATCAGTGTAACCAGAGGATCTTAAGGTAAATGCATACAAGCTTTAGCCAGGATAAGCCAGCATCTTAACCAAGAGATTTGGTTACACCACCTGTCAGATGATGAGTGGGGATTTTTTCCGTTTGTTTAGCTCTTTTAAGAAAACTCTGTAGGCTGCATGGTGAGGAAAAACCCCTCCTGCTGCTGCTCCTCATGGCGTCTCCACGAGAGGGCTCTGCTGGTGTGCCTACTGGTCCCAGTGGCGTGGGAGCAGGGCCACCTCCCGCAGGTTCCTCTGGGTCCTTGAAACTGCCTGGTCTCTCTAGGACAGGCACTTGTAAACCGTCGGACTGGCTGAAAAAACCTGAATACACAAAATTCAAATACAGAAAAAAAAATAAAAATAAAGAAGGTTTATACACCAAAATCAGATGTCCACCACTTTTTCAGCCAAAGATGTTGGTCTTGACCTGATAAGGAGGTATACCATGGGCCTCTTTATGAAATAAGGGCCAAATTTTGCAGTGAGAAGTCAGACCCTGCCATAGAGCAAAAAAACCCCTCAGTATGTCAGGAACTCTGATCTCCGATGCCTTTGACTTCTCATACACCTTAGAGAATCATTAGACTTGATCTTCATTCCATGGCTACAGTGTTTCCCTCAGCAGTGTAAATCCAGGTGAACAGAGTACATCTCTCTCATCTGGGAAGTGCAATGCTTACTCACTTAGAGGAGCAAAACAGTGAGATCACTTTGCTTCTTGTTTGCCACTGTACTGCTGACCTCATACTCCCTCATAAGTGAAAAGTTCCATCTATGTAACTGAGCATAGGTGAGAGGAAAACTGAAGCAAGGGTTTTCATCGGTGTACTCAGCATAAAATCTTCCTGTACTGAATGACAAGATTTCTGAAACAGAAGTTGACTCTGATGTGCACACCATCAGGAAAGCAGAACTAGGTCGCTCTCATGTCTAGAAATAAATTTACATTTCACTATAGCAAGTGGTTTGCTTTATATATTGGAAAGTTGTGGAATATTATTAGTTTTCTAAAAATTTAACTAATTCCAAATTTTCTACCTAATAATTACAGAGGTTTTGTATACCTAAGGCTGACATGTGCAGGTTTTTTTCTATTTTTGTATATATATGAAATATTGCTGTACTCTTCAAACTGTGTTTTTGAGCCATTCGAGTAAAAGCAGTTTCAGCAGCCTGAAATAATTGTAAGCTTAATATCCCTTTTTTCAATGTGTCTTATGAATTTAAGACCTCTAGAATTTGATTTAAATCTCTTGGACATCACTCAGATGAAGAAAGATGTGACATTTCTGCAGGGATCAGAAGCAATAATGAGTATATAAGACTCAGCTCTGGTAGAGCTAACTACAGTCATCTTAGTTCATAACCTGACCTCTCATGTGAGCACAGAGCCCACACACCAGTTCGCACTCTGACTCACATCTGAAATGAGACAACTGACTTTCCAGGCAAGCAAACTCATGTTCAGGCTAGATCTGCCTCACACACTGGTTTTTCCCTTGTAGGCAGAATAGGTACATCCAGCTTGAACTGTAGCCCAACAGACAGAGGTAGAATGAAAGTAGCCACTGAATGTCTCATGCTTTAAATCCAGAGGGGAACAAAGCTGTATGTACCAGTCTGTGTTGTCCTGGCTCAATGACTGCATTGTGCTATGATCTGCATTTGAAGACTAATCACAAATTTCAGCTGGTTCTCAAAATGCAGAAGGCAGCTGCCTCCTGCTTCCTCAGCATATCTCCAAAGATGTGCAGCACACTGCATAGCACAGAGCTCCCTGGCTCCCTGGTCATTCGTAACCCATGGCCAGCTGCAGCTCGTGGAGTGACACATGCCTTTGTCTTTGGCGGTTTTAGAATTTTTTACTACTTGCTCTGAGGTTAATGACAAAGCTCATTTTGGTATCAGTCATAGAACATTAACTCTGAATGAAGGACTGTTCAAGAGAAGAGTTCATAAGAATTCAAATAATGGTACAAAGGTCTCACATAAAATTGGATCAAAAGTCTAGTACTCCTTCCCCTCCAGCCCCCTCCCACACACATATGCCATTTTGGTTTCCATCACAACTACTGAGTTCACCCAAGAAACCTAACTCAGTTGAAAACCCTGAGTCTTGGTGGCATGGTGGTCTCAAGGAAGGGCATTTGGCTAACACCTGCATTAGCCCTTGATACATGGCCTGCAGCTCTCAATTTCCATATTGAAACACCTTCCGCTTCATTTGGCTTCTGATGAAGGAGGCTGATGATGAAGAGTAGCACTCTGGACAAAAAGATGTTTGGGGTTTTGAATTTTATGTTGTGTCACTCTGGATTTGATTGACTTTTAATGTGTGTTTTGTCCCAAATGCGAAGAGGCATAATTTAATGAACTGGAAAATGAAATCATTAATTGTCACTGTTTCTGTTTAGAGATTGGAGTGCTTAGTCGCTCTTGCATCTGTGACATTTTTAAAGGTTGTGTTTTTGTTGCATCAGTTCTGCTAAAGTTCTTTCCAATCAGACACCTTACCTCTCCCCTCTCAGCAACTGACAGCAGAACAGGCATCAAAATTAAAATACCATACTTGAATTTGAGAAGGTAGTGCATAAAGGTTTTTTAGAAAACTTGAATTGACTAAAATCTTGGTAGTCAGTCTGAAACTGTGAAGTGATCCTTACAGAGAAGTATTTTTCACTTGGCAGGCATCATTCCAGCACACTTGAAGGTAGAAGTGAGTCTAATCAAGATATCTAGTAGTCTAGGTGTATGTACTGCTTACTTCTGGTGTAAGGGGAATACATGGAATTGAGTAAACCCTGTCTTAGTGTTCATACAGTTATTTAAAAAAAAAAGAGACAAGCAGAAGAAAGAAGAAATGTCAGCATCCATGGCAGTCAGGTACACTGCACTCTTTTGAGTAAGTAGTCTGTGTTTCCAGGGGCAGACCCAATGCTGACCCAAATGGAAGCTCTTTGCTGCTACAAGGGTGGCCTGTGGCAAGCACCAAGCTGTGGTTTATATGCCCCTTCACTCCTTGAAACTCTAGGCAGGATTTGGAACACTTGTCCCGAAATGACAATATATGCCTATTCCCTTTTTGTTTCAGAGTGAAATCTGAAGTCCCTTTTTTCAGTATTTCACATTTGAAACAGCTTTCTACAACCAGGCAGCAAGAGATAGGAAAGCCCCACTTATTCTCTAGAGCAGTGTCCTTTGCTTTGAAAATGCCATCTCTGTATCACAGCAGGTGGGGTTTTGCCTGCTCTCTGAAATTCCTAGGATAATTCTGCTGTGGGTGCTGCAATAAAACTCAGTGTTGAGTGTTGTGTTCCATTGTCTTAACGACTTGCTTTTCACGTTCTTCTGCACCTAATTAGATTCAGATCAAATGAAGTCATAAGTGCCTAGGGATAAAGAGAAACTCTTACAGGGCTGTTGGCTCAGACAATGCAAGCCTCTAAGGGGAGTTTGAAGCAGATGCAGTGATTAATTGGTTATTTGAACTTCGTGTGCTGGGCTGTTCTGACAGCACAGGTATTTTCATGCTAACTGGCTGGCTCCATTGCAAAAGCTGGTTGTGTAAGAAAAGTGCAGCATAAATGAAGAGAAAGCCATTTTATGTATACATAGGGAGTGTATAATCAAAAGAAGCATATGAAAGCTGTGCTTAATATTTAATAAAAAGATGTAATACTTAGTGTGGAGAGGCTAAGACCAGATTTCTAAGGTCTAGAGTATGCTGAATAATTGCTCCAAAAGGGGTGCTGTTAAGAATGGTATGCCAAGTAATAAATGTTTAGCTGACATAAACTAACATCAGTAATTTAGAAGTAACTGTTGGAAAATGTAAATTCTTCTGTATTATGATGACAAAGTTGTAGATAATATGCACTGAACCAGCAGAACAATGGCACTGGGAGCAAATACAAGATCCATCATTGAGAAGCAATGCCCTAGCAATGATACCTGTTGCATCTAGTTCTTTATGGGAATGACAGTGATAGGATAACCTTCTGAAATGTCAGTCTGGTCCTATTCTGCTCTGATTAACCAGTGTTGAAAAGAAACTCCATACTCTACATCTTCCATTCAGTCTTGCACTGCAAACTCTCAACTTCTGTTTCACTTACTAACTTGGGAGCAAAACACCTTCAACAAGAGAAGGGACTCCACAACTTGGTCCCTTCCAGGCTGTAACTACACCAGTTTCTGTGGTATAGCTTTGACCTTCCACGTATGCTATTTTGGTTGAGTCATTAAAGTTTGTTTGAAGATTAGCTAGTAACAATCACCTCTAGAATCTCTTTGGGCTCTGGTACTGGAAATATTTTTCATAACAGTCTTTCTTGTAACTGACCTTTTCCCATCATCCTTCTTACAGCCACATCTTTTTTTACAGCCAGACTTACATCCTGGCATCAGTTCCTTAACTTTTCCTTGGTTTTTTCATTGCTCTCTCTTTATTCTCATTTTGCTTTGCCATTCCTTTTCCTCATTATACTCTGTGCAGATACTTGCCCTCTTACCCTCACATTGGGTTTTTTCCTTCTATTTTTATATCAAAATTTTTTTAAGCAAACAACACACACAGGTATGCACAGTGCCCAAACTAGTAAGACTCCTGAAGCAAATGAAGAACAAACACATTGACATGTTATATTTTGGGCTTGCTTCCCTTTGTTCTTCCCATTCTTTTGATTTTTTTGGCTTGATCTGTCATGAATAATCAAACCACATAAATACATTGGAGTAGGAACTATATCTTTTATCAGTACAGCACCTAACCCTCTTTTGGATGCTGTATAAAAGCTACAATAGGTGGCTGAAAATATTTGCCTTAAGAACTCAATGACACAGGTACTTAGTATTCAAACTTATTTATTTTTCTTTCGTTAGGCAATTGGCACTGAAGTAAGAACAGCAAAAATAACATATGGAATTAGTCTGCTTGTATCAGTCAAGGGACTGTACTTGGTTCATTTATAGCTTGTTTATGTGAAAAAAAATATCAAGACACCTTTACTGTTTCTCTACAACTTCTGCCTGGCAGCAGAATACTTCTGCACTCAAGGTTTTACACTTAATTTATAGAGGAAGAAGAAAAGCAGAACAAAAGCTTGTAAAATTCAAATACTACTCAAATTACATACTATAACATGGTTCAGTTCTTTGAAATTTTCTGTATTAACATAAGATTTAGCTTCTGTGCATGCCTAGTGATAAGTGATAGGAGTACTCCAGTCACCAAATCCCTTCCCAGACCATCTGGTTATATTCACAGGGCTTGTGCTCCCTTTTACCCTATCACATGCTTAGCATGGGAGACACCAGCCTTGCCCACAGCTCAGTGGTTAGCAAACTTGTCCAGGAGGTTTGATCTGCGGGTCTGAGTCTGTTCAGGTGCCTATACCAGGCCTGAAAGACAAGTTTTTTGCCATGCTTGCCAGAGGGTTGTGACCACTAGAGTATTTACAAGGCCTGAAGAGTGTTGCAACTGCAGTCTCTAATAGATACAAATGAGAGGCATAACTTGAAACACAAATTTCCCTTTGGCTTTTCATATGTTATCCACCAACTTTAAACTAGATAAATCTCGATTTCTATGTCACTAGTCCTCCATTCATTGCATTTAAAATTCACTCAGGACTACTAAACTCTGCCCAAAGAATCAGATATCCAAGTGTTTGCATGGCAAAATCAGAATCCTTCTTTGAAGCAGGCCGATAACTTTGTAACCGAAACAATTAGTGCATTAGACAATGCACAGAGTGAGATCTTTTCAAATTGACTAGTTGTCAGCTACTAATCTCTTATTTCAAGTACTGTTTAATTAAAAACATTGAGGTGTTGAAAGATAGAAATCAGCCTGATTTTTTTTTAGTTTGCATCATACTCTAAAAAGCAATGTTTAGGGAATGTTCGGGGTAAAATTAGCTTCAATGCATGACCTTTACAGCATTATGAGTAATGCTGCCTTATTAAAAGTGAATCAATCTGGAAAAAACCAAACCAAACCAAAAAAGCCCACCAGTTTTACACTCTTGCTCCTGGCAGATTTTTTTGCATTTTATTCATCTGTTGTGATGAGGATAGATCTTCAGGTTATCATTCTGTTTTAATCTAGCCTTACATTTACAAGATCAAGTTTTAGCAAGCACTGAAGGGAATGTGGTTAAACTCACTTTCACTATTTTTTTATTACGATAGAAAGATGCGAATGAACTTACAGCTGTGTAATTTTTTCTGGTGCTAGACAACACTGCCAAGCTAGGAAAAATAATCATCCCCTTCTCAGACATGAGGGCTTTGGATCCAAAATAAGATCATTAAACTTTTCAATTAGGTTGATGTTCCAAGTGCACTTCAGCACAGGACAGGTCAGCCATGATACCAAATATAACCACCTGTCTTACAGCACTCCTCTCCTTGTGTGTCTGTGGAGTAAGTATATAGGATGGGAGAATCCCCCTGATTAGAACTGAAGTAGAAAAACCAACCTAAACAATTCAACAAAATCTTTCTATGTTGTGTGTCCCACTACCCCTACTCCATCTCCCAGCCCCACCCCCCCATACTCCTCCAGGAAAATAGTCTATGCAAATTCCTGGTTATTTTAATCCACTTGACCACATAGCAACATAGGATAGGTTTCGATTCAGGCTCCTAAATGCACTTGTCTCTACTGCTGAAGTTCAAAGGTGAGTCCCTTACAGGGCATCTGAACCTCCTCTGCAGCCTAAAGAGACCTAGGCAAGAATCCAGTGGGTAGCAGCTAATATCCCAGATGCCCTAGGATATCTGAGGTACTTCCATGGAGCTGGTGTGTCTGTTGCAATATCTAAGGGAGATGCAAGACTGGTAGCTGGAAGGGAGGTGAGTTAGTGTAGGGACACACATGACGCTACATATGTATGATTAACCAACTGAATATGAATGCAGACATCTAATAAAATGTACCTATCTTACTCTCAAGCCAAATCCCAAACCTAAACTCACTTAACCTACAGCTGAAAGCCACTCATAAATATGGCAACAAGCACTGAATGGAAGGGCAGTGTGTGCTCTAGGTTTTGCTCAAAGGCAGTGGGACTGAAAACCTTCTTTCTTACCAAAAATACTTACTTTTGAGAGTTAAAAGTGCTAAAGGAACCAGAACCAGAGAGTTAAAAGAGGCCATAAAAATTGTTAAAGAAGAAAGAGAAAACTCCTATAGATTGCTGATGGGCACTAAACCAGAATGTTACTTAGACAGTAGAGCTCCTCTACCCCTTCAAATCCTTCAGATATCCTAGGTATCTTAGCTTTAGTTACAAACCCAGTAGCTTTAGTTTTACACTAAACACAGATGTACAGAGACACCTCTACAGCCACACTAACATTCAGTATATTCAAGTAGACTTCACTGAATGGAAATCCAGTTCAAGATGCATCTTCTCCTCTTGACCTGTAATCTCTATCTCAATGCATATTAAATTATCTCTGAACATTTTCTATTGTTAATTTATGTTCCTTTGTCCACAGCTTAGATATCCTAACTCAGAGTACTTCTGGATTCAGCCTGTGATGAGGGCAGCTCTGAAGTCTTTGCTCCCACTCTGGTAGTGGAGTGAACTCTGATGAATGTGACAGCAAGAAAACTGAGATGAAGTCGCTTCCAATTTAACATACTAAAATGGTGTAAGTTCAAATATGTGTGATTAAAAAGGAGAAAAGTTTTTTCCAAGAATAAAAACTGAGCTGATTATAAGACTATGCTACCAAATAAGTGGATAACCTGAACTGACCGAGAATGGGAAGTCTAATTCCCCTGAAATTCATGAGTTTAACCTCAATTCATTTTTTTCTTCTGATTTGATCTGATTTCCTCACCTACACTTCTATAAAACATGTGAACAATAACTTTGACTTGAATATTTCACTTCTAATGAAAACAAGTGTTCACACATCTTCCTGCTTAGGTGGGATTTCTGTGAGCATCTTCCTACTGTGGGGAAAGGGAAAAATTATTCATTCTTTATTGCTATCTGGACCTTTCCTTCTCAAAGTTTACTGCCTTTGCCTCATGTCATTCCTCTGAATAGAGACTAAAAATGGCAAGCTGAAAAAGGCAACACAAGACATTTAGGAAAAAGAAAAGTAAATATTAAATTTACCAGTTTCTTTTCCAGTAAATATTACTGCTCAATTTTTACATATATGAGGACTGAAGGCTCCCAGCAGCAGCAGGTGACACAAGAGAAACAGCATAAAGTTTGTGTAAAGAGGTAGATTCAAGAGCTGGTTGCAGCCAGCCAGCCTCAGAAGGCATGGGAAGAGCTTCCTGAGAAAAGTTGTTCCTGCTCAGAAAGTTGATGACTTAGCTAAGTTTAAACCTGGATGCAAGGACATGCCTGCAGGGACACTATGGGTAGGAAGAAAATTGGATATAACTCCCATTTTTACTTCTATTCTTCTTGACCTATTTATTTTGTATTTTCTCTGTGTAGTAAATTAGCTTGTACAATAAATACTGCCTTTTGTATTTAAAAGTCCCTTGGGATGCTCACCATGAAAGCAAAGGGAACTAAAAAACTCATTCGTTTAAACTCTCCATAAAAGTTTCAGGTTATAAAGTTCAAAGTATAAATTCTGAGCTGTTGAAGCAAACTATCACTGGTGGTGAATTAACAGGATCATAAACTGCTGGCAATGTTATAATAGCTTTTGAATCATACACTACCAGGTTGAAAGGGATCTCAAAGATCATGTGGTCCAAATTTTCTTGGCAAAAACATGGTCTGGACAAGATGGCCCAGCAGCCTGCTCAGTCGACTCTTAAAAGTGCCATATAGCAAGCATCCCACCAGGCATAGCAACAAGACTCCAAATCAAGAAGACATAGAAGTATAATGGAACATAAAAATCAGAAACTCTACCATATGAAAAAATGCAGCTATACCTTCTCTGGAAATCATCCATAATTCTGTCTGAGAAGATGGATCCTCTGCAGGTATATTTGCTTTACCTTCAGACAACTACCTTCAACTACCTATAAGAGCTTCTGAGATTTCACAGAAACTTAAAGAAACAAAATAAAAAAAGAATTAATTCTTAGTTAGGCTGAACACTGTTAGGGATGATAGACACTTCTGCTAAGGACTCCATAATAGTTAAATTTTTCACATGAAGTGGGCTAGTCCTCTCAGGAAAAGGCACTTAGTTATCTTCAGACCACTCAAACAGACCAAGGGTACAGCTTCTTTGATGCAACAGAAGTATTTTAATGTTACACATACAGTTACAATCTATTGAACTTCTACGAGAAGTGTTTCTGAGAAAATTCAAAGATTCTTAGACATATGTGCTGGTTTTGGCTGGGGTAGAGTTAACTTTCTTCACAGTGGCTAGTATGGGACTATGTTTGGGTTTTGTGCTGAACACAGAGTTGATAAGGCAGAGATGTTTTTGTTATTGCTGAGCAGAGCTTACACAGAGTCAAGGCTTTTACGGCGATCCGTACTGCCACGCTGGCAAAGAAGTTGGGGGTGCATGGGAGACTGGAAGGAGACACAGCTGGGCCAGGGGACCCAAACTGACCAAAGGGATATTCCATACCATATGACATCATGCTCAGTATATAAGGCGGGAGGAAGGAGGAAGGGGGGACATCTGGAGTGATGGTGTTTGTCTTCCTAAGGAACCGTTACGCGTGATGGGCCCTGGAGATGGCTGAACACCTCCTGCCCATGAAAAACAGTGAATTTATTTCTTGTTTGACTTTGCTTGTGTGCATGGCTTTTGCTTTCCCTATTAAACTGTCTGTATCTCAACCCACAAGTTTTCTAGTGTTTACCCTTCTGATTCTCTCCCACATCCTGCTGGTGGGGGAGTGAGAAAGTGGATGTGTGGGGCTTGGTACCTGGCTGGGGTTAAACCATGACAACATTTGATTAAACTTAGCAGAGATGTTTAAAACTGTGGATCTTATAGTAGTTGACCTTCAAGCATTGCATGTGCATAAAGTGTACAAAGTTATTAAGGGTGTTGAAAATCTCACAACAAAGATAAAGAAAGACAAAGGTAAGGAAATGCATGTTCAAGATGTTCTTCAGGTATGGTTTAAATTTCAGTCTTTGCTAAATTGTTGTACAATCTCATTTATTGTCAGCCAAATGTCAGCTCACAGAATAATCACTAAAATCAGCTTAGCATATCTGTTTGCTAATATCACCTAAACCGCAGCTGCCTTCAGAAGCAGAGAAGCCAAAATGAAAGGCTGCTAACAGTGAGCATAGCCCTGTTCCTGTGCCTAACACTAAAACATGGCTTTGACTCACAACAGGAGAATCAGAGCCGGTCAGAGAAACTAAGAGAAGGTAGATGCTTCAGAAGAGTACATGCAAGACAAAGACCTTTAAACTTGTCTGAAATTTTCAGTATAAAATTACTTTTGTTTTTGTGTGTGGGGGGGAACCAACCTAAAAAAAAAGTCTTTGCAAGCAATTTAAAGCCTTGTATTTCTTTGGAAAAAGAAATCATGTCCAATAATTCTTTAGAAACAGGACATTCTTTCTTCCAGATTCTTTTTTTGTTCTAGTGCAGTCTCCTAAATGCCTACACCCAGGCTTCTCTCCACATAATGCTACATTTCCCACCTGAGGCTTTACTACCTGGTAGTTCATTCAGATAGGTAGCATTTAAGTCCTGACAGCAGCCTGGAAAGTTAGTTGTGCTCAAAGCTAACAGCTAACTTCTCCTGACCTGCTGCTGCTCTTTTCCTTTTCACCACATATCTTTATAAATATCACAGAAACACAGAATAATCAAGGTAGGAAGAGACCTCCAAGATCATCTAGTCCTACCATCAATCTAGCACCACCATAATCACCCCTAAACCATACCCCCAAGTGCCACATTGAGATGCCTCTTGAACACTTCCAGGGATGGTGGCTCTACCACCTGTCTGGGAAACTTACTCCAACACCTAACCAGTCTTTCAGGGATTTTTTTTTTCTGATCTCTAATTTGAACCTTCCCTGGCACAATTTAAGGCCGTTTCCTCTCATCCTTTCATTTGACACATGGCAGAATAGACCTACCCACACCTCAGTACAATCTCCTTTCAGGTGGTTGTAGAGAGCAAGGAGGTCCCCCCTGAGCCTCCTTTTCTTCAGAATAAACAACCCCAGTTCCCTCAGCCTCTCTTCATAAGACCTGTGCTCTAGACTCTTCATTAGTTTTGTTGCCCTTCTTTGGACATGCTCCAGCATCTCAACATGCTTTTTGAAGTGAGTGGCCCAGAACTGCACACAGGATTTGAGTTGTGGCCTCACCAGTGCTGAGTACGGTGGGATGATCACTGCCCTAATCCTGCTGGCCACACTCTTCTCGATACAGACCAAGATGCAATCAGCCTTCTTGGCCACCTGGCCACAATGCTGGCTCATACTGAGCTGTCAACCAGTACCCCCAAGTCTGTTTCTGCTGAGCAATTCTCAAGTCACTCTTTCTCCAGCCTGTGGCATGGTGTGGGGTTTCCATGATCCAAATGCAGGAACTGGCACTTTGCCTTATTGAACCTCATGCTGTTGTCCATAGCTCATCAATTCAGTCTGTCAAGAGCTCTCTGTAGAGCCTTCCTATGATGTTTGAGGGGATCAAGGAAAAGGGACTAGTCTGGGTGCTGCTCTTTCTTCATTTGAGAAATACAGCAAAAATCACAAGCCCATGTTAATGGAAGCCATCTCCTTGTCTAGCGGGGAGAGGAGTGTCCTGCCTCTGGTCAATGGCGCTCCACATTTTCCAAGAAGAATCTGAACTTTACAGAGAGCTGTTGATGAGTGGAAACAAAGCCAAGTCTGAAAATAAGGTTATTTCCTGCAAGCACATGCCATAATCATGAGGCCAGAGCCAGGCTTCTGCTCAACTGCTTTCCTTTGACTTTTGCTCCCAGCAGCATGGAGCTCAGCTTTGACCAAGGACCAGTGGATGCCCTAATTTTCAGACCATGGAATGCCTTGAATTCAGGTATTCTGAAAGGATCCATTCTCTTTAAACTGGTGGAGCACAGATGCATCACCTAAGTCATCCAGCTGTCTGAGCAGTTCGTTAGTCATTAGGCTATTACACTAAAGATAAATATCAGTGCTATCACACAGCTCCATTAAAGCACCAGAAGAGCAGCCATATATGACAACATGAGTGACAGCTAATATCAGAAATCTGAATCACCCCTTAAAGTTGCATACATTCCCTACAGAGTCAGAGGGAACAGCTTAAATCAAGCAAATGATATTCAACCAGCATGGATTTTATGTAACGTTTTTTGCTGGCATAGATTCAGGGAGGGACACAAGTTCCCATCTGGCCAGGCAACAACAGAATTGACTAAGAAAGAACTGAAATGCATATTTTGCAAAACACATGATATCAAACTATTTTGTGATTGTAAGAAGTCAAGTCAGGTGATTTATCCCAGTGAAAAGATGGTCACATTTTGCTGAGGAGATAGTTTTTCACATTATTTTATGTGTAAGATGCTCCTGAAAAAAACCAACAAACCAACCAAACAAAAAAACCCACCAAAACGAAACAAACCAACCACCAACAAAAACCAAACCCAAACGAAATATCCCAAGACAGAGTGGACAATTCTTTTTGGATAACTATTGTTCTTCTGGCATCCTTTTATCATGATTTTCTACATCTTCTTGCCTTCCTTTCCACTAAGACAGGGAAGAAGAAAGCATGACAACTGTTATGGTTTGGTTTAATGTAATGGCTAGTTGCAATCTAGAAGCTCTCTGCTGTTTGCCATGCAGTGGTGGGTATCCCTCTGATTAACATGCCACTAGTCTCTTAGATATGTCACTGAATAGAATGTGAGAAGCTCAGGCAACAGTTTGGACAACATAGGCTATAAATGGATTTCATTAGTACTGCACTAATAACTTGGTGCATTAGCAGAAAGAAAAGTGTATAGGAAACAGGATGGAAGCTGTTATCAGGGTGCTTGTTTGTTTTCACTCTGGTGTGACAGAGCATAAGAGTTGATAGCTCAACTACTGAAGGTGGTGTGCAAGAGTAAAACAGCAAATAACTCACAAATTCAGATTTTTTTTTCTAATGGATTATGAAAGTGTATTAATCTATTTTTGAATTTTGCAAAGCTATGCATCTTCCATTCACTCAGTGTAGGATCAGTGAACAAAATGGAATATGATTCATGTGTTATTTGCTAAATTCACTTCTACATTGAAGTTAGAGTACCATAAAATGAGGGATTACTGAGTGTCACGGCAAATAAAACAATTTCCTACAATATATATTTCTTTAAAAGGTAGGTAGCAGAAAAGAAAGAAGAAAAGAAATTATTTTACAAGAAGGATTTTTCTAACACCCACAGGGCTCACTTTGAGTGGCCCCTTCGCTTTAATAGAAAAATTATGGGAAAAATGCACAGAGAAATTGACTTATTGGCAGATCCTTCACATGATTTTTTCTTTTTCCTCTTTTTGGTGCTCTTTGCTTATGCAAGTCTAATGGGGAAAATCAGTGCAGCTGTCTCTGGTTTGTCACTGGGACAATGTTAATTCATTGAAATGGAAAGATGTTCTCTACAGATGCAAAAAATTTGCTTGGACTCTAGGGGAGAGACATACACTTGAAGAGAGGTCTGTTACAGACTACAAAATCTACTCAGAAAGCCTTCTGGACTGAAAATGGCCAGAGGCAAAGGGTGCTGGGAGAAAGGTACTGCAAATGCCTGTCCTGCAGCTGTACATGTCCACCACTGGACACAGAATACTAGCTAAGAACTAGCAATTGTGCTTTTCTTACTGCATCAAAAATTTAAAGAAAAAAGTATTTCTGCCTCAGAATTAGAAGATTGGATAAAATCTGGGTATCTCTAACAAATATTTGAAGTCAGTTCATTTAGATAAAAATATCAGTTAAACAAATTTTAACTCCAAAAAACTTACTAATGAACTTTTCCTAATCTCTGACTTTATCATTGTAATATATGCCTACAGGTCTTAAGTCAGATGCCTCCTAATATATTTTCCCCTAGAAAGTTTCATGTGTTCCTTTTGCTTTCAGCACAGAGATTTTAGAAACTTGGTTATGTACTTACAGTGTGAAGCAGTTAAACCGTGTATAGTTATATGAGCATTAACAATTAAAACTACAACATTCATTTTATACATCACCATTTTTTATGGTGTGTCTGTATGGTCCAAATTGTAATGCTTTGCAAATGAGTATGATTAGTCAGCAGTGATACTGGGCTGTTACATCGCACCCAGGGAACTATTATTTAGCATGTACATAATATTTTCAGCCTCAAAGAGTTTCATGAGCAGCCACATATTCACTGCTGGAAAGATTCCTCAAAGCCAAGCAGGTAAATATTACCATATCTGTTTCTAAACATGAAAGACTAAAAGACAGAAAGGGTAGGGAAGCTGAGTGACTCACCCAAAGGCAATCAATAAAAGAAAGTCAGTATCAGAGACATAATTATAAGCCGAGCGCACCTAATTACATCTAGAATACATTTAGAGGAGGAGCCTGAGGCCATGCAAGTCTGCATGCTTTTGTCAGCATTTCAAACATGAGGTTGTGGTGACCTTTGGAAAAAGCCAGAGAAAGAACTTCTGGATAATATCATTCCTTAGTGCAACATGCCTGATCTAAACACCTCTGTAACTCCTTTCAGCAATGTTTCCACCACTCCTAGCAGTATACTGAACACATGCAGAATTATTCTGAGATCCCTGAGCACTCTGCCTTGTGAATGAGTGGGATTTGTTGACAAAATAAAAACTCCTTCTGTCAGCAGTATGGATTCATCAGATCAGTTAATGATGGGGAGCATGCTGGGCTGAACCTAATAGTTTCCTATCCTGAAAGCATAAAGTGGGTGTGGATGCCACCTCTGGCACTCATAATTTGACCATAAGACTCCATTTTCCCATCCCTGCTCCTTTTATCCTGTCAAATTCCATCATATGGAATCTCTCTTGAAAGTTCAGTCTTTCTTTGAAGCTCATTCTTCCCTGTCTGTCCCATAGAAAAAAAACACTTTTGCTCATGACCTTTTGGAATGTGGCTTTGACTGTTGCCTATTGACTGTTCCTCATTCATCTTGTCATCATTGTCATCTCTTATTTCTAACTCCTATTAGCTTCATCACACAATATTTTTGTAGGAGTCATACATTCTTCTCAGCCCCTCTGTACAGCAACAGAGTTCTACCTCATCTCTCACACACTTCATTAACCAATTTTTGATCTTTTTCTATGTCTTCTATCGCAAATCACATCTGTGCAGTTCACATTGCCCCTCTCTGCTCTCTACACCCACTCTTCTACAGAACATCTTAAAAATAGCTTTCTTTCTGTCTCATTCCTTTCATCCAAGCCCTCTGCATTCCAGCAACACTTCCATCTCAGCACTCATTGCCTGCTCACCAAAAGCTAAATACACCAAGGATATTAGCATAATGGAGCAACTCAGATGACTACAACAAAATAAAGGTTTGGAGTTTGAAAAAGATTGTTACCCTGTTCTGTTTTGCCTGAACCTTAGCCCATTCTCCTCTACCCATATATGATCAACTCCTTGATGATTTAGGTCCTTGTTTTTCACATCTATCAAACAATATAAGTTAAACTGTAGATGCTATAGAGCAGAGCACTTGCCTTACTTCTACACATTTTCTAGCATGGTAATTGACTACACAAACAAGGGTTGCACAGTTCTTTATAAATCCGTTCCTTCTAATTTACCATTCAAAGGTGGTAGAGTCCAGTGAACTGAGTGAAGGAAGGATCTCCTTGCCTTAGTGGACAAACATGCAGAGCTTAGACATCTCTTTTCATAAGCAAGAAAGGCAAGGATTACCAAGCTGTGCCAGCTTACTTATTCACACAAAAACATAAACTTTCAGGTTCTATTTCTTATGGTTTTCCATGTTTGTGGCCAGCACATGGACAATAATCACAAAAATACACTCAAACTCTTTAACTTATAGGAAGCCCATTTTAACTAAATCATACTGAGGAGTTTGTGGTAAAAAAATTAAAAAGAAGAAGCAATCTTATAGGATTGAATTCCCCAGCCTTCAGAAGCATTCTTTGGTTTTGTTCAGTCTTTCTTTATTGTATAACTTTTTCTTTCTTAGTTAATGAAGAATACTGCAGACTGGAAAGCTGAGCTTATCTCTGCTTTCAATGAAGAAACATTGTCAGTAGAATCTGTTGGTGAGGGGGAAAAAAGTGATCCCAGAGACCCACTGATAGGATTATTTTCTGAGATTAATCTTTTCTGTTTGCAGATATTTCTAGCAGTTAAATGAATTCAGTACTGAGAGCCAGTCTGAATGGTTGAAAAACACTTTTCAACTCTTCAGAAATACACAGGAGACAGTATCTCTAGTACTGTAAATGAATGTATCACTCTCAACTTCAAAGGAACTAAGATGTTTCACACCAGATGAAGACCCAATCCCATAGGAATTTCCTGTTGTGCCAGTGTTCAGTTGCTGTTGCATGGCTGGTTTCAGCTGATCTGGATCAAAAAGGTTCCTAGTTCCATCTGCTTCTCACTGTCTTCTCTGAAGGTTATCCCCCCTAACCCCCCTTTTCCCCATGCTTCCCTTCTGATATGTGTACATAATTGTTCCCTAACCCAATTCAATCAAAATGAAACAGGTTAGGAAAAAAAACCCCTCCTATTTAAAGTGTGTGAGCTAACCTGGATCATTTTGACTGAACTGGGTCAGGGAGTGATTATATGTGCAGTTATACCAGCTGAGTGAAAAGGAAAGGGGACAATCTATTTGCTTGGCTTAGTAACAGTCAAAACAAGTCATAGGACTGCAGCTTTATGTGATTTATTCATAGACTGGCATTGAATGGTACAAATTGGCATGAGGTCTAAGATATGTCTCACTGTGCACAGCCACCTTCCTTTTGATGTGGTTTCTGCATAACCGAAATGCTCCAGCAAATCCTCCTGACACTGTAATGGAGGGAGCAGGTGGGCATTTCAGGTCTCTCAACATGCTGATGCTTTGGGAAGTTCTGCCACACACACTAAATACTGGCAAAACCCTGCAACAAAACTGGTTAAGAACAGTGCTGGGGCAGATTCAGGGCAACTGCTAACATGTGTGTCTTTTGAAATCAGCCCGATGGTTTTTTTTCTGGCAGATAGAGGCAGCCCTCTTCTATCTACTCTGACGAGGTAAAAGGATTTGCTATCACCATCAGCAAGCAAATATTACTGTGCCCTGTCTAACAGATTTAACTATTCTTCAAGTGAGGACAGTTAATGTCGACATTTGGGTTTAATAGAAAGCACAGTCTTTGTCAACAGTTCATTTTATGTAACAAGCTTGTACCCTGCCTGACCTTTTGTCAAGCAGAAGGGAAAACCATGGTAGACCTTGCATGGCCTTGGATGTGTACCTTTGGACACACAGGCCTTTCCAGTGCTGGGGCTAATATTATTACTCTGAAGCGCATTCTCTTCTTGGAAGAAAAACAAACAAACCAATCGACCTCAAATGATTTGGCTTCTTTGGTCTCTTACATAGAAACATTCTTCACTACAACTCCTCTCCCTCAGATCTCTATTTTCCAGGTACTGGCAAGAGTACAGGAAACATTGTCCCAAATAAAGCAACACTCTAGGAGCCACCTGGGTAACAGCAAAATTCACCCTAGTGTCTTACCAGAGCCTTCTCTTCTCCAGGCTGAACAACCCCACTTCTCTCAGCCTGCCTTCATGGGAGAGGTTCTCCAGCCCTCTGAGCATCTTCACTCTCTCCTCTAGACTCATTCCAACTGGTCCACATCCTTTGTACATCGCAGGCCCCAGAGCTGGACACAGTACTCCAGATGGGGTCTAATGTAAGCAGAGTAGAGGAGCAGAATCACTTCCCTTGGCCTGCTGGCCACACTTCTTTTGATGCTGCCCAGGATACAGTTGGCTTTCTAGGCTGCAGGCACACACTGCTGTCTCATATTCAGGACTCCTAAATCTTTCTCGGCAGGACTGCTCTCAATCCCTTCATCTCCCAGACTGTATTGCCTGGGCTACCCCAACCCAAGTGCAGGACCTGGCACTTGGCCTTGTTAAATCCCGTGAGGTTCACATGGGCCCACTTCTCGTGGTCTCAGATGAAACAAGAGGTTTAACTAGATACAACTCTAAACATTTAATACAGATGCCCAGAAAATATTACGGAACATTAAGGGCAGCTGCCAGTTAGTACTATTTGAAAATCCTGCCAGAGAGATTTGGTTCACAATCCTTCTCAAATTAAGCACCTCTTTGGGCGTGAGGGTTAACCCCAGCTGATAGCAGTTTACGTGGGTACAGCTCTGTGAGGAGCAGACATGCCGCGTGCTGTACGGACTCTGCAGTGGGTTGTTAATCTTTCCCGCAGGAAAAGGGTGGACAGCTGGAGGCAGTAACCTCTTTTGCCACTGTAGTTAAATCCATCAGAGACCGTGAATCAGAGCTTCTATTATTTTCCACATGAGTGTTCCCCATTTATGCTCTGATGAAATGACATTCAACAGAAAACAAAATGAAGTGCTGAAACCATTAAACTCTTTAATAGCAGGAGACACTGCAAGTTTTTGTCATTAATCTGCCATAATTAGGAGCTGCTGTTAATGTCTTTCAAAACACATAATATTGAAATGTTATTACTGAAAATGTTACCATGAAATGATATGGTGGGATGCACAATCTCATCTACACCCAATTTTGCATTCCTGACTGTGTTGTGAATTAATGTACGAATAACACAAACATAAACTTAAATCACTACAGTCTGCAATTAAAGCTTAAATTCCAGAAGTCTTGTGGGCTTTTTCCTGAAAAGAAAATTTCAGACTATAAGGGGTGTGAGGGAAAGATCACCTGTTTAAGCAATGCAAAAACAAAGTCTGGTTTGAACTCCAAATTGACATGAAGTGAAATTTCAAAGGTAATCACAACCCAAAACTTTGGAGTTTGGGCTTGTGCTTGAAATCATGGAAGAAAAATTATAGTAAATGTGCCATATTTATATAGAAAGAGGAAATGGTTTTCAGGTTATCTGATTTTAGGCCACACAAGCTGGACAAATTTGTCTATCTCTATCACTACATACAATTTGTTTAGACAGTAAAGAACAGCAGTATAATAAAGAAAAGCATTAATTGTTGAATATACATATGTAGTATGTACATTGCCTACAAGATAGACAGCAAAAGATAAGATCTCTCCTCTGTAGAGCAGAGAATGTTATATTTAACAGGAGAATGCAAAGCCAATCCTGATTTGCACAGAGATTAAAAAATAGACTTTTTTTTCCAATCCAGTATGAAGAGAATGTCAGCCTTCCTGCCCAATATTTTTCATGATTTCCTGAAAAAAGCACCACACACCACTTACAAACAAAACTGTAAGCTTCGGTTTCCACATAGGGTGTGGAACTGAAAAGCCCAGAAATCTGACTCTCCCTCACCAACATGTCATGATGCTGACTCCTTTTGGAGCCAGGATATTCAAACTCCCCACCATACCCACAAGAAACAGAGACAAGGGAGAGATAAAGAGGGCACTGAGGTTTCCCTGCTTCCCACTAAGTCTGCCTGTGGGTTCCCAAGTGGAAGTCTCTTTTCAGCTTTCTTTTATTACTGGATAAAAGCAAAAGCAGCAAGATCCTAACAGACTGAGAGCTGTGATTTTAGTTTTGTGAGATGGAAATATTGTTGACGATGCAAAAGGATGTAAAATTTCTGTAAACCCTATTAGAAACTGTTTTTTACATGTGTCACAAGAAATAGGATTAGTAAATAGTGCGAGGAGAGAAAACAAAGTGAACACGATCTCATGGTTATTCTAAATTGTGCACACATTGATGGTTCTTTTCAAGCTGATTTTTTAAATGGCAAATTCAATTTTCTTCTTGTGGACAGAGTGGAAGTAGCATTAGACATATGTTATCTTCTATTTTATTGTGAGATATGTTTCATTCCACAAGAAAATAAGACCACTCACAACTAATTATCCAGTTGAATCACATTCAAGCACAGAACCTGGCAGCCACAGTGAAACTCTGGGAGATTTTTGTTTATAATTTTTATTTATGGAAGCCTTTGGTATTCTTGGCACGGTACAGAACAGAAAAAGCCAGAGACATTCTACTTCCTATGGAGTCTACAATCTATGGCTTATGCTGTGGAATTTAAGTCCAGCCTAAGCCTAGAGCAGTGGAGAACTGCACCATTTCCTGGAGTGGGAGCATGCCAGCTGCTAACCTCCTTGTTAAGATAAAGCTAGCACATCTGGCATGCTAAGCCAGCTTTACTCCTTCCTTTGACACAGTACCATCCCCAGGGATGCCCTAAAATACAGCAGACCTTAGAGAGAAAAGCAAAGCCACCTTGAGGCACAGGTTGTGCAGGCAGTTGTTGAGAGCAGCAAATTACTAGTCTTGCAAAATGGCCAAGATTTTGTCCACTGTGTGAAGGGCAGTCTATGTTTGCTGCTGCTGGTACTATTGCTGAGAAAGGGATCAAGGTGGGTGAAGCAATGGTTGCTGCAATGTGGAGTAACTGCAGTGCAACACCTTTTGCCAAGTCTTCCATTCCTGCAATAGTGGTGGCCTGTCCTTGGCTTTCCACCTCGTGAACAATAAAACTTATTTTCCTAAGCTGTCTCTGTAATGGAAAGTACTCCATATATCTGTACAATTTATGCCGTGCTGTGTGTATATAGCTCCATGCTGGGGCTGGATAAAAGAATATATTTAAATAGTACAGTGCACTGTCTTGCAGAGATATTAGCTTGGCTCCCAGGAGCATATATTAATAGTTTTCCACTGGGGCAAGTTTGGATGATGCATCATTATGACATGACTATAACTGTAGCAGATTTTGAGCCAGTTCATTTGCAGACAGTTTGGATATGCTGCACTGCCTGATGTGGATTTATCCTTTGTGATCTCTCTGCCCTCACAGCCTTGGAACCTGAGTAATGGCTCACTCCAGGCAGGTCCTAAATTTGCTAGAGCAGCTCAGACACTGAATATACTGAGTAACCAGATGGTGTACCCAACTCAGAGTGTTTTAGATGTCATTTTATGATTAAAAACTATGTAGTGAGCGTAATACTTCCAACAGGCATTGGTAGGCATTTATAAAACTGTATATAAGGGGAAGAGGTAATGCATGTGGGTGATGGTTAGGCAGGAGTTCAACTATAGGTGGCCTTGGAGGAAGTGGGAAGACAGACTGGGAGATCATGTGGCACTTAGAAGTGACATCAGACCGTGGAAGAGTAAGCAATCCTAAAGGATTCCCACATAGAGTAAGGAGTCTACTGAGTATTCAGAACAGGTTTGAATCTCAGTAGAAAGGCTCAAGTAAGCTAGTGTAGGATTTTGGATCTTTTTAAGAGGGAGAGAGGAGATCTGCCCCAGTGAGGATGCTGCCTCAACTTGTCCACTCTACCAGAGATCATTTGATGAGACACTCACTGGATTTGTTTGCTGGAAAGGAAAACAGCAGAAAAGTAGGCAAATTAATTTTGTGAATATTACCTTTCCTTACAAGGCAGAATGTCAGGTAATTTTTATTAGGTTTTTAGCAGTAATTTCACTGAGAGAGAAGAAATAGACTTGTTCTGCATATTTAGTGTAGTCATGTTTGTTTCCATTCTTCTAATTGCAGACAGAGAGGACTAAAGTGTGGAAAACAGGGGTTTTCCACACTTCTCCCATCCTTGCTGGCACAGATCACATTCCCAGCCACACAATGGGTAACTGCAACAGCAGCATGTGTGTCCTCACTGCTTCTCTCCTCAACTTTCTGGAGCAAGACAACAACCTCTTCTCCCAGCCAAGAAGGAGAATCTGTCAGTTAACCAATTTGAAGGGAAGATTTGAAGTGACGCTTTTACTAGATTTTTAACTGCTGTGTACTGGCCGCATGGAAACAGGTTATTTTTTGTCTATAGTAACAGAGTGCATGGGAGGACACATACTTTCATCATATTGACCCAGTCCCACAAATACAGCTATATATCCTATGGTACATATTGCACAGAAAAAGTTGTTCACCAGTTGTCTCGCTCATGTTTTCTACAGAAGCCTGAGTTTATCAAACTCAGAAACAACGCTGTTCTTCCAAGAGCTGTGTAAGGGGAAACTGGATCAACAATAATGGTTCATAATACACATATGTTTATGTGCAGATGCATATCTTGGTTCTTTTGCCATATCTTCATGAAATTTTACTTTATTTGTAGGAAGTCATAGTCAATACAAACACCAAAGTCCCATGTTTCACTCCCTGTGAGGACATGCCTACTTACTAAATATAGGGATGTACCATGATGAGGACATGCCTACTTACTAAATATAGCGAGGTACCATGGCAGAGAGATATTCTGTCTCAGTTCCTAGATTCTCCAGCAACTCAGAATATCTAAGCTGGGGCCTCCAGGAACTCAGCCTTTTTTGAAAGTTGAAATTCATGTAGTTGTCCCTAAAACTGACATGGCCTGAATATCTAGGTACTTTTCAAAATGTTCGGGGTCTTTATTTTCTCTGCTTTGAGAATGTTTTGCCTAAATATCCTCTCAGGATCCTCATCACAATGAGCACACCTAAAATAGACAGTATTCAACCAAATGCATAGTTAGCATTATTGAACACACCTGGAGCTGCCCCTGTATAGAATATCCCATTGGTCAGGCACTCATCCATAGGTGTCTTATATTTCCCTTGCCTTGAGATTGTATTCAAACCTACAGAGCCCAGCTCCTAGGGAAATAGCCATCAGTCTGTTATCACCTTTCATCCTTTTTAGTTGAAGCTGGAGAATTAAAGAAGAAAAAAAATATACATTTAAGGATGAGAGAGGATGGCGCATCAGATTCTGTAGCAGTTTGCTTCATATAATGAAATTCAATAAATCGGAGACACAAACAAGATTATTTAAGAAATTTTGATCTTGAAAATTCATTACTATATGTAAAAATCATGCTACCATTAATTATGTAACTGTCTCAGAGATGCTGTTTTAGAACAGCAGAGATGCTGGTTACTTTCATGTATCTTTTTTTCTCTTTCATAATGTACATAATACAGATATTCACTACTGAAATTATTATTAAATCATATGCTGATGAATGAGTGCAAAACTATTAATGGCACATCATTTGCAGTGCACATGTCCACTGAGTATAGCAATCCATGAAAATCTTATAGTATACCCCATGTGCTTTGATTTTCTCTGTTAGATGATTGAAAAATATTCATTAAGAGATTTCTCTAATGAGCTGTGTTCAAGCATAAAATAGGCCACTCCTTTTATAATTTAAGCATGGTTTTTGGAATATAAATATCCTCCAATTCCCTGTAGGTACTGACTTCAAATAGGGATTTTGTCTTAACACAGATTTCAGGATCTTTGAAGGGTCTTTGAAGTTTATAATTGGGTCTAAACTGAAATGTGATGTCATTCACTCAAATACTGGAGTTCACACTTCTTGTGGTCAGTAGAAGGCATACACTACATTTTTTGAGATATATTCTTTGGATACATACTTACGTAGAAAGTTGGGAGAATATTCACATTATAAAATCAGTACAACACCCTCCTGATCCTCTGATCAGTTAATCCTGGACCCCATTCATACAATTACAACAGTCTTACTGTTTTTGTTTACCATTAGGTTATAAAAGAGAAGGACCTTTGTGCTTTTATTTATTCTATGTTCATTTGCAAGGCACTGAGAATGCTTAAGCCATGAAACAGGCAGCTTCTAAGAATATACATAAAGGCCAAATATTATGAAAACCAAAATAGCCTTTTCTAATCTACAGAGGTGAAAAGAACAGAGTAGAACAGCCCCCTGAAATACCAAACTGCATTACTGTTATGCCTTTCTGAAGTCTGTTAAAAGTAGGAGCTTTTGTAACATGTCCTGAGAGTGAAACAGATCTGAACTTCTGGCCTCCCGGGGAGGCAACCCTAGCTGAGGACATCACTTCTTAGAAGTGGCATTTCTGAGCTGGATGAGCTCACTGTGATTTGCTGTCCCTTGCACAGCTGAATGGTGACAGATCAGGAGCATTCTGCTTCGATTAAGATAACTAGCTAGTTATGTGATGAACTGAGGGGACTGAAGCTCCTTTCCTTTGCTATTCTCCTCTTTCGTCATGAACAATTCATAGCTGATGTTAAATTGAAATCACACTTTAGCTTCAAGGTCCACCATAGATGTCTGACTAGATTTCAAGCTGAGTTGTCACGCTCTTCACTGCTTTGGCTCTCTCAGGTAGAGACAAAGGAGCCTTCCCATGTTGCAAATAAGAAAAACAAACCCAGAGACAGAGAATGGGCTTTGGCACATAAGTCTGACAGATGTGACACTGGGTGATGGTGCAAAAAAAATTCAAAAGCAAACAACACTTTGTAACCTGCTGTGTCTATCAGTGGCTCCAAGGATAAGCACAGAACAAGGGTCCATCAGAAAAAGATTGTAACTTTGGAATGAGTTGAAGGTAGATCCATTGTCCACTCCAGCAACTGAGCCACCTAATAGAGCTAAAGAGAGCCTGGTTTCAGATTAACAGCTGCTTTGGAGGGACAAGCACATAAGGGCTCTGCTCCCACAGGAGTGCTTCAAGCATTGGGTTATAATTACATTTCTTCATGCCTCATCTTCTTTGGCTCTATGATCACTGGCCTACAGCTGCACATTCACTTCCTCCTGAAACATGGGATGTATGAGTTCAAACTGCTCTTCAGCTCAGAAGTCAGAGTGAGATTTCTTCTTTCCTAGGCAAGCACCTGAGGTACTAAACTTTATGGTAAAGGAGAAAACTGCTGTCACCAAATTCAAATCATCCATGACTGCAGGTAATTGTCCAAATGAGAAAGAGAAAAATCCCCACTTATTTTTGTAATATATGCAAGGTATCAAGATGATCAAAGTCTGATATCAAGCTCAGCAACTTTTTTCTTTATCTCAGCCAAAAGACTCTGGGGACGCTCCTGAGATTGAGTGTACTGTCACATCATAATTTAATCACTTCTTCCTTTCCTTTTCCTGAAAAGTCATCTTGGAGTATGCCATCTGTCCTGAATGATACACAATCAAAATCCCATTAGTTATACTGTCAAAATGAAATTCATTACACTTCATAACCAAATGTAGACAATTTTTCTTCAATGTCATTGTTGGGGTCAGAATACTTTTTGAATTAATTTTCACTAACAAAAAATTCCAGGGTTGGGAGTGAACAGTAATTTCTGCTCTTGTAAGTCCCACTTGTTTTTATATTGCCTCAGTTTTATTGTAAAGGTTCAAAGACACAGTTCTCAATTGCTGTAAACTGGCAGTCTATTCACTGAGACACATGAACATGGCAGGTGATTAGGCTAATCTTGACAGGCATAAATCACCTGTGCCTTCAAACCTGCAATCAGTATGAAAGCTTGCTTCTTGGACCAGAATTCAGGGAGAGAAAACAGCCGTTTTCAGCATGATAACCAGCTCATTTCCTTTTGAAGACATTTTTGATGACTGTCTTCTATTTTTCTCACATCACTGAAAACAAGCATGAATTCAGTGCCCATATCTTAATAAAACTGACAGCTTTACAGCCTGACTAATCCACAGCCATTTCCAAGATAACCAGCAATTTTTAAGATTTAGTTTACTGCAATAAATACCACAGTGACTGAACTTCTGCTTCTTTAATTCTCATCACTCAGCCAGGGCTTCCCAGTTGCTGCTCACAGTCCTCTGTGGGTTACCAACATCCACCATTCACTGTGAAAAATTCAATGTACTTCTTTAGCCATCATTCATTCTGGCACAGCTTTATGCTATGAGAATACTCCATGAATAATCCATTTGGATCCAAACCTTAGAATCATAGAATCATAGAATCAACCAGGTTGGAAGAGACCTCAAAGATCATTGAGTCCAACCCTACTGTCGTTACTAGCCCATGGCACTAAGTGCCACATCCAGTCTCGTCTTGAAAACCTCCAGGGGTGGTGAATCCACCACCTCCC
>NW_008656279.1:0-20674 GCF_000695815.1 Acanthisitta chloris | reverse complement strand
AATTCTATGATTCTATGATTGATTCTAAAATACCCAATCCTCACCACCACTGGGGAAGTGTGACCTCTGCTATCTGGTCCTCGTCTAGTTCCTTCTAAGACATAAAAAAAAATCACCAAATTTTCATCATATTTTCTCTTGTAAACAAACAGATGGTACAGGCACTCTAACCCACTAAACACAGTCCCTGAAAGTCCCCCTGCTCTGCTTCAGGCAGTAATACCTCAATATGCTTAGACTGAGGACTGCCAATATTTTCCTTTCCTCTTTTGTGGTAAAATTCTCCTGGACTCCTGTAGCTGGGACCAGGAAGATGCTTGTGTGCTTCACTCAAGCTCTGTGCTCTGCAGATGTGCCAAATGGTTCTACAACTCCAGTATTGGTAAAAAGTGCATTTGCCTAAAAGCTAACATTTCTCTAGGTGTTTACCAGTAAAGAACTAAAGTCTTCAAATACTCTTTTTTAGATTAGATGTGAATGTTCTCCTCATCAAAAATCATGTTATTTTTTTCCTTGAATAAACAAACCACTTCGTTTTTTTTCTGGCCAAATTAAGCAATTTCTTGCACAGGGCAAGGAAGTTAAAGACAAACATAAATTCAGGAACATTTTGTTCTTTCTGACAATGAAATATTGCCACAGCCTTCAAAACAGGACTAACAATGTAAATCAGAACACTATTTCCCCAATTAAAGTAATTTTGTTATAAGAGTTGATTCAGCTGGCACCATACCAGATTTTCATTCTTATGTATCCTTGCTTTTCTCCTTAATAGCAAAATATTTCTGATTAAATAATTTTGGTGAAGGTACAATTTCTGTATTTATTCTCTGATAAAACAGGAGTCAGAGCTGCTCTGATCTCAGCCTTATCTAGTCTTCGTGATGTACTTCAATTGCAGCTCAGGGTCCCGGACAATCATAACGTCCTGCAGTACTGATAGCAACTCTGTCACTTAAAATCTCGAATTCTTTTATAATGGGGAGAAGTTATTTGTGGGCTTCTACTTATTGCTAGTTTTGCTGCTATTGCTCTTGTGTCCATTGCCTTTTCTCCACCACTTCGGCTTGGAAGAATACATTTGGTGCAGGTAGCTTGATGTGCAGCCCCAGTGCAAACTGCAGACTGAGTTCTGGGTGGCAAAGCCCGAGGCAAGAGTCCATGAACTGCTGACCATTTGCATAACAAAGGGTATGAAGACCTGTAGCTTCAGCCAGGTGACCCGACACTGAGGGACACAACAGGAGCAGAGGAGCAGAAGAGGGAGCCTTGGCACGCTTGGAGTTTGAGGGTATAAAGCCCAGGGGGTCCTGTTTTGGGGGAACTTCCTCAGAGGAACTGAGTTCCAGCTGTTTCTGTGTGACTGTGCCATGAATAAATTGCTTTACGAAATGAGACATCTAAGACTCTGCTAAGACTGTGAGTGGGGTGTGCAGGGAGTCAAGAGGAGACCCATCAGGTTACTGGACAAACCACTGTGATGGGGCTTTTGTCCCAGCAGTAAAAGTCTCGGGCATTGGGAGTGACTGCCAGAGAGTCTTATGAATGGTCAGACTGAGAAGCTTCCGCAACGTCATCTTGATACAGATTCTCCGGTAAGTCCCGCTAAGAGAAGCATTCAGATGTGAACTTCCCTTCTACTTCCAACAGCGTAATAAAGAAAGGAAAAAAAGACTGTGGGTTGGGTTCCCCCCCGCCATAGTCATACCTTCACTGAGTCTCCTATTACTCTGAATAAACAGTAACACAAGCTTTAAGTTGCAATCAAATTAGAAGGGTCATGAATACACACATAACTAAATTACTGTACAGTTCATATAGCACTCTACTACTTGGTAGAAACAAAAAAAAAAAGGTTGATTAACAGTTAGGATTCAGTGTGCCACATATCAGAAAAAAAATTAAATTAATCCACATACAAACCAGTGTTCTAGTTAAGGTACTAATGAACCTGGGCAAATCATTTTAACCTCTCATTGAATTTTTTTGACATTTTGGGCTTGTTTATGTGCAACACAATTTAATAAGTCCGTGGTCAACAAAATGCCTACAACAGAACCTTGACAGACTTTTATGATTAAGGAGCACTTGAAGATTACTGGGATTAAGTCTAATTTTCCAACTCTTTGAAAGCTATTCGGTTGCTCAGACAATGAATGTGCCTGTGGAAGTGAATGGATCTATCACAGAGTCTATACTGCACATGTGAAGTAAGGATGGTTTTTCACCATTTGTATCACTCTACCCCTACAGTTAATGCATTTCATTTACTGTTTTGGTACTTAGTCATTACTACAAGACTTTTCTAGAAGTTTTTGCTTTCTTTTCATTTTGAACATCCTAATATTAACAACAATCTAACCTCATCAATTTTCAATATAAATGACTTATTACTGTATCACAAATCTCTGTAACATTTAACTTACAAGAATAAAGTATATCCAGAGATGCACATATGCATGTATATTTTATCAAATAAGATTAAATACAATTTTGCATCTGTCTTTATACATATAAAGGTTTTCACACTTAAACAAAACCACAACCAAAATCTATGAAGAGCCCAACAGGCTCCTTTTCTGTAACAATGGCAAATACTTAATGGACATAATTAATCCAAACTCTTCCCTTTCACACCCTGTCCACGGTTGTCTGCTGTTCTCTTTCCACCCACTCTAGGGACCTTACCTATGGGGACACTCAAGTTCTCCACCTTCAAGTATGAGTCATGGGAGAGAGGGTCTGGGAATAATTATCAGCCTGGGAATAATTATCATTTACCTGTATTCTGACCAAAAGGGGACTATACATTGCCTCATGAGCACCACGATTACTTCTTTTCCTGTGAGAAATGAGCAATACTGACAGTATTTACCAGCTATCCCCATTGTTTTAGCTAGATAGATGGAGATGGTGTGGATGTTTCCAAAAGCGGCACCAGTGCCACTTCTCTCCACTGGGAAATATCACTAGCATCAGTAGCCTCTGTATCAGAAGAAGTTTGTGATACTTGAATCATTTGAAGGCCTCCTCTTCTAAAGGCAGATTGGTCTCTGAAGGAAAAGTGTAACGGTAAGAAAGCACATGTGAAAATGAATGAGAGGAGTTCTCTCAGCTTTACCAGGTTGGCAATAGAGATTAAATAATTGATGTAAGTAAGGGGAAAACTACCAACACTGTATTGTTATAAGGAGGCAGTCTGGGGTTACAGCTGCTCTGTCCTTCATGCCCTTGGATAAAGTGCTTAGTATGTCAAGAGGAAATGGCCTCAAGTTACACCAAGGCAGGTTTAGATTGTACTAAGGAAAAATTCTTTCCTGTAAGGGCTGTCAAGCATTTGAACAGGCTGCTCAGGGAAGTGGTAGAGTCCCCTGTGGGTATATAAAAATGTGCAGATGTGATGTTTTGGGACATGGTTTACTCGTGCACTTGGCAGTGCTGGGTTAACATTTGGACTTGATGATCTTAGAGGTCTTTTCCAACCTAAATGATCCCATGTTTCTTTGATTCATACTGTCACACTTGTATGCTACTGCAAATCCACAACCTATGAAAAGTGTGGAAGGATGTATGATATTTTGCAGACACGTCAAGAAAAAGAGCATATTGAAGTGTAATTGGTATGTAGTAGTTCACTGGAGCAGGAGGCTATTTACAATTCTCACTTTGGCAGCCTTTTGACCTCTTGTGAAGACACATTGATCTAGTAACACAAAGAGAAGCAGCTCATATTTTAGCCACCACTGGTCAGCTGCGCATGTAGTTCATAGGCTGTAGAAGCCTATGTAGAACCAAGTAGGCTATATATTATGAGTCTGGTTTAGCTGCATTCAGCTAAATGATGTCTGATGCAGTATTCAGATTGCATGGCTGTGGCAAGTGTTTAATGTAATATGTAGATCAGAGAATGACTGAACTCAGATACTAAGGAATGTTTCATCCATGGCTTTTGGAAGGAGAAAGCCCTTTCTTCATCAGCTGTCTGTTTTGTACATGCTTTTCCAGTTTGTCCAGGTGCCTTACAGATTGCTCTCAAAATTTACTGCTCAGGATACATTTCAGTTTTGTTGTTGCTGCTGTTCATGACAGCTGTTTGTGCACAAATAGCTGGTGTGAAAGAACAGTCATGGATAATGCATCCTTCATGGATTTCACTGTACTCCTTTATGTTTCTCTCGAGGTATGCGCTGGAAGACGAGACACTGCTGTATTAAGCAGCATATGCTGTAGTAATACCTTTGCCTGTTTGCTGCATTTTGCAGTTCTTCCCTGGCTTTGAAAAGGCACTTTCCAGATTTTTTAAAGCTTTTCCTGTATGGCAATCTAAGTGAAGGTCTGAATCAGGAAAATGCAGGAATACATCAAGTACATCAAGACCTTCTGAAGAGTTAATGATATACACAGTGTAGGGCTGGATTTAACTTAATTTAGTGTTTTATACACTTGTGATACTGAAGAGTTCTAAGCAGTTAAAAAATATCTGACTACACCCTTTCCTCAATTATTTTGTCAGCTGCTTGGTAGGGCACTGTAGGGCACTTGGCAGGGCCCTGCTGAATGACACTTCCCTGAGTTTAGAGGAGCCATCTCCTTGCACATGCTTTGGATTGAACAAGACCAACCTGTTTTTTATAGTTTATATTTGGGTTTGTGCTTTGGGTTTGGTTTTGGTTGGTTTTGGTTGGGTTGATTTTTTTTTTTTTTGTGGTTTTGTTTGGTGGTTTTGTTTTATTTTGTTTTCACTGAACCAACCCCACCCTAGAAATAGTTGTACTTGAACTGAAAATCTAGGAAAGGGCAAGAAAGATCTCCAAAACAGTAGAGGGCTCGAAACTCTCTGCAGAGATGGAGTAATCCTGCAGCAAACAGGCATATTGCAGATCTCTCAGCCCTAGTTGCATCTATCCCTTGAGATCATAAATTGTTCTTGCTGTATTACTAGTATCTTTCCCCAGATATTTTCCTGGGAACCAATCATTAGATAACAACCATCTTGTATCCAGCTTCTTTTCTACAATGAAAAAAACCCCACCAAACCATCACAAAAAAAGCATAATTATGCTGGGATACTGCTGTGAGAGATATTCTGAAAAAATGTCTGGGAAGAATGTGATTCTGCTTCTAATTGTGCTATCCTCTTTTTTGTTCTGCTATGGTTCATCTGCCACATGGGAAACTTTGCACAGAGCATAACTTATTGTGGTGTTGGGGCTTCCCTTAAATCAGAACAGTGAGATACATTACAGTGATAGTGCAGATACTAAGCATAGTGAGATCAGATTTAAATTCACCTTGCAATTTTCCCTCATTCATAACATGAAGCTCACCTTTTTTTTTTGGCCAGAATTTTAATGCTGTCTCAATGGCTTCTAGAGCGATGGGAGGCTCTCATTAGAATTTTTTCACTGCATACCTTTAATGTCAGATCAATTTTCACTTGTCTCAAAACCCAGTCTTCCTTTTCTCACTATGTTGCACAAGGGAAGGTTTAGACAAGCTGTTAGGAACAATTTTGTCACAGAAAGGGCTGTCAAGCACAGGAGCAGGCTGCCTAGGGAAGTGGTTAATTCACCACCCCTGGCGGTATTTAAAAGATGTGTAAATGTGGCCCTTTGGGACACTGGATTAGTGGTGGACTTGTAGTGCTAGGTTAGTCATTGGACTCAATGTTCTTACAGCTGTTTCCAACCTAAATGCTTCTATGTTTCTATGATTCCTGAAAATGTAGCTTTGTCTTTTTGAATTGTGCAGATAACCTTGAATCATAGAATCATCAAGGCTGGAAGACACTTCAAAGATCATCAAGTCCTGTCACTGTGCTGTAAGCCCTAAACCATATCTTCCACCACCAGATCCAGACACTTCTTAAACACCTCCAGGAATGGTGACTCTACCACCTCCCTGACCAACCTACTCCAGTGCCTGACCACCCTAACAGTGAAAACATTTTTCCTAATATCCAAATTGAGTCTCCCCTGTCTCAGCTTATGGCCATTCCTTCTAGTCCTCTCACTGCAGGCATGGCAGAGGAGACCACCTCTCACCTCTCTACAACCCTCTTTCAGGTAGTTGTAGGGAACGATGAGGTCACCCCTGAGCTGTCTCAAGACTAAACAAACCCAATTCCTTCAGCCACTTCTCATATGACATGTGTTCTAGACCTTTTATGAGCCTCGTTGCCCTTTGCTGGACTTGCTCCAGTGTCTCCATGTCCTTTGTTTGCTGTTCTCTTTCCACCTACTCTAGGGACCTTACCTATGGGGACACTCAAGTTCTCCACCTTCAAGTACGAGTCATGGGAGAGAGGGTCTGGGAATAATTATCCTTTGTAAAGTCCTTTGTAAAGTAAGGGGCCCGAAACCAAACACAGTAAGCATCTGCATCTGCAAAACTCTAACTTTGAAGCTTAGAGAAGTCTTAAAGTAAAGATAGCGAAGTAAATTCAAAGAAACATTATGTGAAGTCACTACTGTAATGAGAGTCTCTTGGTTAAAGAGTAGTAGTGCTGTATAAAAGGATATGAAAAGCAACAGCAGAGCAGCTCCTAGGGCTCTCCTCAAGAGTTTGATAACTGTGATATCTCTTTATTAGCTTGAAAATATTAGCTTGAAAAAAATTAAGCTTTAAAAAAGTATCTGAAAAGCAAGATTATTTTAGTAATCTCACCTGCTAGTCCACATTTTTTTGCGAAGCCCTGAAGCTATAGTAAATGAGAGATTAGAAGAAGACAGAAAGAAAAAGAGCATTCAATTTTATTTTGCAAAACACATCACCTAAGAATCTCAGCCTCAAGTCAGACCTGATGTTCTGCTCATCAGGTTGGGTGAAGAAGATAGTTGGTTATATCCAGTCTTGACTGCAGCCATCCTGCCAGAAGATGACACTCAATCCAATCTGCCATTGATGTTGCCTGTGTGGAACACTGTAGTGTTCTGTGATGTAGGGTCGGAAGCCTACTACTGCTGCAAATGCATTAGCCAATCTAGAATGTTTTAACAGAACTACGTGAGGGAGCAAAAGCACATAAGTTACTGAAAAGCAATCCAAAATCTGCTGCATTTGTACCATGCAAAGAACAAACTGCAATGCCATTGAAATGAAAAAAATAGATAATATGTCAACTCCTCTGAATTATAGCATCTGATCTGCAACTGAAATCCTTTGAATCAAACAGATTTAAACCAAAAACTAAATACCTAGTCTTTTCACATGTCAGCAGGGTGCTCTTTCTGTTCCATTAAGTACATCTAATCGCCGTCCAAGGCTGCACAGACCTCTTCATCAATTTATAATTTGTTTTTCAAAGCATTCTGAAGAGAAAGAGAATGAGTCAGAGAAGAGCAAAAGGCATGCTGATCGATCCTCAAATCAGTACTTTTTAAAGTTCACAGAGAAGAGGGAGCTTGAAGGCAGATACTGGACAATAAATGCTTCCTTCCTTGTTTCTTTTTATGGAAATGTACCTGATCTGACTCAGAACAACACCAATAAAAATAACGAGTCTCTGTAAGGTGAAAAAAAATATAAATAGTTAAAAGTATTTTTTATACTGTTTAGAAATATTTCATTAAAAAAAGGAATCTTTCCTTTTAGAGCAGAACAGAGATGGGGCAATTCCAGGCTCCAACCTGAAGGAGACAAATAAAAGCAATAAAATGAAAGGGTAAAAAAAGGTTTATGGCTATAATCACAGTATAAACCTTTCCTTTAATGACATTAACTATAAGCATAAACCATCCAAGTTTATTCTTGCCTTCAAGAGTCTCCTTTATTGGAGGATTTGCTTCTTCAACTGCTTCATTTGAAATGGTTTGAGGGAAACTGCCCTTGAAACTATTTACTTATACTTTATCATGCTGGTTTTGAATCTGGTTCCAAGTACCTGTGTATGTCTGTACTGCAGTTAAAACAGCACCCACGGAATGCTAGAGAAATTCTGGATCCAGCTGTAAATTAGCTCATAGCTGTAGCACATAGCACGTTGACCCTGGCCAGATGCCATGCACCCACCAAAGCCTCTCTATCACTCCCCTCCACAAATGGACAGGGGAAAGAAAATATAACTAAAGGTTTATGAGTTAAGGACAGGGAAAAATCACTCATCAGATATCATCATGGGCAAAACAGACTCAATTTGGGGAAATCAAGTGATTTTATTACTAACAAAATCAGAGCAGGATAATGAAAAAATAACAGACCTTAAAAACATTTCCCCATCCCTTCCTCCTTCTCCACTCTACCTCCTCCCTCACAGCAGCACAGGAAGATGGGGAGTGGGGGCTACGGTCTGTGCATCACACAGTTTCTGCCACTGCTCTTAGGGAGAAAAATCCTTCCTCTGCTCCAGTGTGGGGTCCCTCCAACAGGAGGCAGCTTTTCATGAACATCTCTAATGTGAGTCCTTCCTACGGGCTACAGTTCTCAATCAACTGCTCAAGTGTGTGTCTCTCTCCACAGAGTGTGGTCCAACCCCTCAGGGACAGCCTGATCCTGCATGGGTCCCTCATGGGGTTGCAAGTCCTACCAGGAACTCTGTTTCAGTGTACGTCACCTCTATCCACAGGTCCAGAGGTCCCTGTCAGGAACTTGCCCCAGAAGGGTCACAGCCTCCTTTCAGACATCCACCTGCTCCATCGTGGGTCTCCTCCACAAGCTACAGGTGGATCTATGTACCATGTTAAGCTCCATGGGCTGCAGGGGTACAGCTGCTTCACCACGGTTTTCACCACAGGCTGTAAGGGATCCTCACCTCTGGTGCCTGGACTACCTCCTCCCCCTCCTTCTCCACTGACCTTCGTGTCTGCATAGTTATTCTTCTCCTCTCTTCTCTGGCTACTGGAATTAGCTCTGTTGGACATGGGGTAGCTTCTAGTACCTTCTCACAGAAGCCACTTCTGTAGACCCTCACTGCCAAAACTTGACCATGCAAAAACACTACAACAGCCTAGAGAGTCAACTGAATCCTGGGCTGCACCAAAAGGAGTGTGGCCAGCAGGATGAGGGAGGTGATTCTCCCCCTCTGCTCTGCTCTGGTGAGACCCCACCTGGAATACTGTGTGCAGTACTGGTGTCCCCCACATAAGAAGGACAAGAAACTCTTGGAATGAGTTCAGAGAGAGCCACAATGTTGATAAGAGGACTGGAGCACCTTCTTTACTGAGAAAGTTGGGGTTGTTCAGCCTGGAGAAGAGAAGGTTGTGTGGCGACCTTCCAGAACCTGAAGGGGCCTACAAGGAAGCTGGAGATGGACTCTTAATTAGAAACTGTAGTGATAGGACAAGGACCAATGGGTATAAATTGAAAGAGAGGCAAATTTAGCCTCAATATTAGGGAAAAAATCCTTACTACGAGGGTGGTGAGACACTGGCACAGGTTGGCCCAGGGGGCCTGTGGCTGCCCCAACCCTGGCAGTGTTCAAAGCCGTGTTGGATAAAGCCTGGAGCAACCTGATGTACGGGAGGTGTCCCTGCCCATGGCAGGGGCTGTTAGAACTAGATAATATTCAAGGTCCATTCCAACCCCTTAAAATTCTGTGATTCTATGATTTTTTTTTATACTGGTGTTACCTGAAATATGTAGAACTTAGAAGGGCTGATTTTGCCAAAATTGCCTCAGATCAGTCGCACTAAATTTCCAAGTAACATCTCATTATTTTAAAGGAATAAAGATTTATTTTCTTTTTCATTTTGAACTTGCCTTTCAGGAACCGATCCAAACATCCAGTTTGCTTTCCTGCCTGTAACAGCAGAAAATTGCTAACATGCCAAAAGACCGCAAGAATCTCTAATTAAAAAAGCAATATAACCTGCATGAACCTCATTCTAGTCTCTAAGATTGGTTTAAACTCAGAAATGTGGAGTTTCATATACCTGATACTTGTCTCCAGTTATGATTACATCAGATAAATTAGTCCTCCTATATATTTTCAGATATTTGAAGCAAGAATATACTGGATAATATAGCCATATATGGATATCAATTTATTGTGTGAGCATTATATTGAGTAGCATATGGATTACTTGTGACAGCAAACTCCATTGTTCATATGGATGTTAACATTATAAAATGTACAAGATTAGAGTTAACATCATAGAGAGAAAAGATAATGCCTCACCAGGGCTTCCTGAAAGTTAAGCCAAAATTCAAAATATCTGAATGACAATACTTGGTAAAATTCTGATTACATAGAATACACATGATCTTGTTTCCATTAGATGTTGCATTGTGTAAAGCATGGTAAATCCACACTGGGGTTGTGGAATATTGTGAGCTACAATTTTGAATTAAAAATAAATTTACTGGCTCAAATGTGATCCATAGCAGACCGCTCACAAAAAAGGCAGAGAGCATCAGTGTACAAAATTTATTACAACTCTGTAAAATTGCTTCTAAATGTGAAATGGACATGAAGAGGGTTCTGAAAACCTGAAGTGGTGAAACCTTTGTTGATTGAATAAACATATGCCTATCCGCAAAACTTAGATGAAGGACAGCACAGGTTGGTGAATTACATTTCTGTTTTGTTTCAAACTCTTTACTTCTGCTTACATTTCTACTAACTTAATCCTATGAAAACAACTAAAGCCAAATTATTATTTCTTTACATACGCAAACTGAAAGTAGACATTAAGCTTTTCTCTAAAGTTTTATGTGAAGCTTTATAAAACTGGAATCTTCTTCTCGGCCAGCAGCAACTCAGCTCAAGATCTTCCTACATTAGGTCTTCTATAGATTTGTGCTTAGAATCCATATATACGTGGCTTAAAAATAACCCTATCTTACATTTATCTTCTAAACATATTTATCACAGAATATTCAGTCTAGTAATACTTGTTTTTTATCTTTTTCATGCATTTCTGCCAATTTTAGGGGTGTTTCACTAACTCTTTTACTGCTCATCCAATCTTGAATAACAATACATATTTGCTCAAAAAATTTCACTGAACATTTTTTATTGTTTTCAAATATTTCGCTCCAGGTCTCCTCTGACTCTTTTTTTTTTTTAGGTTCGTTTTGGGAGTATACTGTGTATACTGAATGCTAACATTAGCAATTTAGTGTATGTCTCCCAGATATGCCTACATGCACACTTCATAATATTTGCAGAATCCAAATAATTTCGACTTGAATGATTAAATTATTGAATAAAAACTGCAAATGCAGCTGTCTTAGATTTGCAGGATTTTCATTGGATTAGAAGTTAGATCCAATGGTGGATCTGTGAGTTAAAACTTCCTCTGCTTCTCTGTGTGAATGACAAAAAGTGTGTGAAGACCTCTCCGAATTTACTTCCTATACTGCAAATATTTTTTCCAAAAATACGGAAAAATCGTAAGTGCAAGCCCCTCAACCACAATGAATTATAGTGATATTTAAGAGGCTTTGAAGAAACTTACTTATACCACTGCAATGTAGTCTCAATATTTTTCAGTGATGTGTAAATTAAAAAAGCATCAGGAAAAAATGCCTATTTCATAGATATAACTCATTCTATAAGAATTTGCTAAAATGGACCTTTTTCCAAAAGAATAATCCAACTAGATTGTGCTCTCCCTGATAATGAGAAGTGAAGTCTAAGTTGGTTAATTTTTATATTTCAATGCTAAAGGAGAGGCTACAAAGAAGGTGGAGTTATGATACAGACTGAACATACATCTGGTGCCACAGTATAAAATAGGTATGTCCAGAGAGATGAGATGGATTAGAGGAGGAGGAACAAAAACCAAACCCCCTATTCCTACCTCACGGAAAATTTCATAAGTCCTCTGGTATTAATAAAAAATTGTTTGTCACAGTTGATTTTCTGAAATAATTAATTTCTTGCAGTCAGGAATACAGATGAAAAGATTGTCCATGAAGGTGTTATTTCTTTGACCCCTTCACAACTTCTTAAGCATTTTTCTGTTTGCCTGGAAGATAATAATGAATTTTAAAAGCCAAAGTTTCCTAGGAATACCAGTTAGATATGTAGGTTTCTGAGTCAAACCACTAGTGTGTCTTCAGCCCCCTGTTACATTATCAGTGAATGCAGATATTGCAGTGTTCAGTGTCTTCTTGGAAAAAGTATTAAATAACTGGGAAAACAAAAAATCCATGAAAATCATGCAACTATCTGAAGTAGTAGGCAGTCCATTGACAGATGTGTATACCTGTCAAAACAGGAAAGTTAGGCACAAACAGTTAAGTGCCTTAGAGAATACCTTAATATATGCATGTCATGGTTTCACCCCACCCAGCAACTAAGTACCAAGCAGCAGATTGCTCACTCACTCTCCACTCTCACCCTGCAATGGGGAAGAGAATGGGAAAGAAAAGGTAAACCTCATGGCTTGAGATAAGAACAATGTAATAATCAAAACAAAATATTATAGAGCTAATAATTACTATTTTAAATTACTAATAGTACTAATACACTAAATATGATAATACTAATACACTAAATATGATGATAAAGGTAATGATAAGGAGGAGAGAAAGTAACTGAATCCAAGAGAAGTGATGCACAATACAATTTCTAACCACCAGATGACCAGCCCATCCCTGAATAGCAATTGTCCCTCTTCCAGATAACTCCACCAGTTTATATACTGGTGTGAAGGACCAGACATGAGCATTTTGTCTCAAACATTCTGACTGCCACGACAGGAAAGATGTGATCAGAAAAGAGGGCCCTGCAGAGGTGTGGCAGTGCTGTTCTGAGCCAACATCCTGCTTCACCTGCAGACTCCTGCTTAGTCCATCTGTCTGTGTTGTGTTCCCTCTCCTCCAATTCCTGGAGGAGGGCTCAAAGGGCTGTACACACATGAACAGAACAGCATGAAAAAGCTAGTTTACATAAGAGGGTGCACCAGATTAACAATAAAAGAACTGGATTAGGCCCCTTGTTCTCTTTTTCTTCTCTTTCACTCTCATGTCTTTATTTCTCTCCTGCCTTGGTTTGCCTGGGCAAAGCACAGCTATCATATTCTGCTCCATACTGGCAAACTATGACTCCCCTCACCCTTGCAGACCTCTGATACCCAACCTAGTCTATGGACCATCCCTATAAAAGCCTCCTGAGTTCATTTAGTCCATGACCTTGGGGTCTATCTGTCATAACAGTCTCTCAGGCAGGAAAAAATGGTGTGTGATGTTGGAATATTGCATGCTGAAGTCATTTCCATTCCTATTATCGCTGAGTTTGCTCAGTCTCATCAAAGTTCATTCTTCATTGATTTGGTGATTGAAGGGGACTCGGGTTCAGATACTCAGATCCAGAGTGGCACAGACAGCACGAGCCACCCAGTGTCCTGGTAAGCATGTTGCTGCTATAGAAGTGCTAGTACACAGTGCTATAGAGCAATTCACATCATGCAATTCACATCATACACTTAACATCAAACAGTATCTATTCTCACCCCAAATCAAATCCCCTTAAGGCACACACCTGACTTACCCGCTCTCCAGCACTACTCATCAAGTACACAGAGGTCCTTGAGCAAAACCAATCCCTTGAATGAGTTTGCCTTTGCCCAAGGCAGAAATAATGCAGACTGTTTTCTCCGGCACATTTTGATGTGCACTACAGGAACTTTATCCCCTTCTAGGGTATGTAAAAGTTTTGATTTGGCAGGGCCAGACCTATTAGCAGATTTCCTAGTGTTGACTCACTGGGTGACCTTTGCTAAATATGTATCCCAGTGTTTAAGGGTCCCATCACCCATTTCTCTCAGTGTAGTCTTTAACAGTCCATTGCATCACTCAATTTTCCTGGAGCCCAGTGCATAAAAGGGAATGTGATATAGCCACTCAATGCCATGTTCATTGGCCCAAATGTCTATGAGATTGTTTTGGAAATGAGTTTCCCTGTCTGGCCCAATTCTTTCTGGAGTGCCATGTTGCCATAAGACTTCTTTTCCAAGGCCCAGGATTTTGTTCCAGATGGTGGCATGAGGCACAGGATATATTTCCATCCCCCCTGCGGATACTTCCACCATTGTAAGCACATGGTTCTCACCTTGGCAGGTTCGTGGGAGTGTGCTAAAGTCAATCTGTCAGGCCTCCTCGTATTTATATTTCAGCCATTATCCTGCATACCAGTGAGGCTTTAACTGTTTGACATTCTGACAGCAGTGCATGTTTCACATTCATAGACAACCTGTGTGATAGTGTCCATCTACATGTTGACCTCTTCCTTGATGGCTTGGGGTGTTATGGGCCCACCAAGCTATGAATAACATACTCTTATGTTGCTAATTCAAATCCACCTGAGCCATTTTAGACTTAGCAGCCTAATCTACTTCTTGGTTTTTCTGATGTTCTTTAGTGGCCTGACTCTTGGGTACATGGACATCTACATGATTCACCTTCACAAGCAGGTCCTTCACTGCAAAATCTTGCCCCAGTGCAGCAATCCAGATGGTTTTACTCCTGTGCAGCCAGTTTTTCTGCTTCCATTGCTGCAACCACTTCCACGGGGCATTTGCCACCAATGACTAGAGTTTCTTATTTGAGCATGTTGTGTGATCAGTGTAACCCACTCATTCCATGTAGCATCTCTTGTATGATGTGTAGAGGAGACCCTCTTTCTGAACATCAAACCCAGCAAAGGGCAATTAGGGTGCTAAGAGAAACTGTGCTTCAGTGCAAATCATGTCTGAAGCAGCTTGAACCCCTTCATAAACTGCCAGTATCTATTTTTCAGTTGGAGTATATCGTGTGTCAGATCCTCTGTATCTCCAGCTTCAGAAATCTAGGGGTTGACCTTGACTCTCTCCCAGTACTTTCTGCCGGATGGTCCAGATAGGGCCGTTCTCCCTAGCCCACTCTGTATTGAAGTCCAGCATGTCCAGTACAGCAGCACTCAACAGCAGTGTGACTTCATTCAGGCCACAATAACCTACTGTTAGTCTCCATTAGATTTTCATACTGGCCATATGGGGCTTTTAAAGGGTGAGCAGGTCCTGCTGATCACTCCTTGGGTCTCCAGTTATCAAATCAATTTGTGGATGGGAATCGCAGAGTCTCGGTGTAAACCTGCTGCCAGCACACCAATTGGCATCAGCTGTTCTCCAGCTTTCAGCAAGCCCATAACAAAAGGGACCTCCAAGAGACCAGGCAAGATAGACAGCTGTTTAATTTCCTCCATCTCCAAGTCAGCTATACCAAATGTCCACCAATACCTTTTAGACCCCTGAAATACCCTCTCCTGACATGACAGTCTCTGTGTCTATGCCTGACCCAAGGAGGTGCTTCTGCCACTCATTCCCAGACAGGTTGATTTCAGCCTGCAATACAGTCAGCTGTAGGGATGCTCCTATCACTCCAGAAATGCAGATTCTTTCTGCCTCTGTATAACTTGATAGCATTAAAGTACATTGTGCACCAGTGTCTACTAAAGTCTTAATCCCTCATGTCTGGCAAGTCAGACCATGCGATACACAGGGTCTGGTAAAACCAGTTGTCCATCTCATCCACCTGGCTGAAGGAGACAGAGCCCCTCTAATACTGATCATAGGTTTCTTCTCTTGTAAGAATTGATTAAAGGGATTAGAAATTCTTTCCATGAGGTGAGGAATAAAATCAGCCCTTCCACTTTGCCAGGAAAAGTGCCCACTGGAGACTGCAACAGCAGTAACTTTCCTGAAAGAATACCTATTTGTGACTGCTTTTCCTTGCAATTCCCACACTTGTGCCTCTACGGTTGAGGTAAGTTTTCCATCCCAATTCCTCATATCCCCTCTGTGGTCCCACAGGTAAAACCACAGGATACCTCGTGATGTATCGCTTCTATATCCCCTCTCTTAAGCAAAAGGATTCCTACTGTCAGTCACCAAAATGAGTGCTGGTACAGGCGGGGAGTAGAACACATCCTCTTGGAGTACTGGAACTCTCCATAAGAAAACAGTAAAAGGTGTTATTATTGATAATTTCCGCTAGATAGCGCCTGAAGTACACAGAACATGGCAATGCAGAGTTACACATACCAGATTAGGCTCATGACCAGTGATTTATTGTATCATAAGGGAGTACTGGAAAGAACAGCTCAATTATAATCTTAGCCCAGGATGCATGGAGAATAAACAGGAACATGTACCGCAAGAACTGTATTTTATAATGCACATGCAGAGGAACTCAGAGTAAAGCAACATGGTGACCAGTAACTATAAAACTAATAAAATAAATGCTTGCAACGAATTTGTTTTATCGCAGATCTGTGCAGATCTGACATTATATCGACCTTTATGCCCCACGTGCGGAACCAAAAAAGAACTGTGATGGTTTACCTCTGACAGGCAACTAAGTGCCACACAGCTGAACACTTACTTCTCCCCACTGCAACCCCTCTGGCGGGGAGGAGAACTGGAAATAAAAGATAAACCTTAGGGACTGAGATAAGAACGACTTAATATTGGAAAAAACCCCAACAAACAACCAAACTGAACAATGCTAAATATGCTGATATTAATAATTGCAATTGTAAGGAAATGGAGAGAAAATAACAGGATCCAAGAAAAATAAGTAATGCACAATACAATTGCACACCACACAATGACTGATGCTCAGCTCAGCTCTGAACAGTGATAGGCTCTCTTCTGGGCAACTCCCCCCAGTTTATACACCGGACATGTCAGTCTGTGGTATGGGATATTCCTTTAGCCAGTTCAAGTCAGCTCTCCTGGCCACGTTCCCCCCAGCCTCTTCTGCACCTGCTCACTGGAAGAGCATGGGACACTGAAAAGTCCTTGATTTAGGGTGAGTACTACTGGCAACAACCAAAACATTACTGTGTCACCAGCATGACTGTCATACTGAATCCAAAACACAGCACTGTACCAGCTGTTCAGAAAAAAATGAACCCTGTCTCAGCCAAAACCAGAGCAGTATGCAATTTATTTAAATGAATGGTTTAAAGCACTTTCTATTTCACTTCAGAATAATGTTATTTGTTGCAGCTGAGGTTCTGAAGTAATTAATCTCTTGGAGAGCCAGGAATACAGATGAAGAGATTGTCCACAAAGGTGTTACTTTTTGAACCCTTCACAACTTCATAAGCATTTTGGTTCAGACTCAGGGACGTCCGGCAGGTGTGTGCTCGGGAGATGTCAGCTTGGGAAAACAGGAGCATTTCTGCTCTAAGCCTGCAGTGCTCTCCTTGGATGAACAGCGGGTGCTAAGCACACAGCTCTGTCCTGCAGCCACAAGAAACAGACAAGGGCTGTGCTGGCTCATTGGCTCACGGGCTCTTCTGCATGAGAACTTTAAAGGATCCTTAAAGCTAAGCAGGCAGCGGGCATTCATGGTCTTTCAAGGCTGGACAGAGGGCTGCAGTGAGAAACAAAGGGGTAGAGAGCAGGCCAGAGCAACACATGAGTGAGGACCAGGAGAAAACCAGGGGCATTTTTCACTGTGCCCAGTTGAATCCAGAAATATTTTCCTCATGAAGTGTCATGCAAGCACATGAGCTCCCTCATTTCTGAAATGGCACTGCAGGGCATGACCCTCCAGGTCTCCTACCACTCTCAGTTCGCATCAGCATCTGTAGGGATGCAAGTGCAGATGGCCATAGGACAGGAATTGCTCGGACTTGATTAAAGGGTTGAGCCAAAGATCTCTTTTAACAAGAGCTTTGTGCCGTTTTCTTAGGAGGTGGAAATCTCAGAGGCAGCAGAGACCCCAGGAGAGACAGCCCAGAGCAGAAGCTGGTGCTGGCCGTGAAGAGGAGAGGAAAGGGACAAGGTGTGAGAAACAGACACTCACCAATATATTTCGAAAGAAGACCAAATCATTGAAGCAGAAAGTACCTTATTTTATTCATAATATGAGTCGGCTGAGTTGGGTGCCCCTCAGGAAGGAGCATGCGCTGCCTCCAAAATTTGACCCTTTTGTAACCTGTCACAATGGTATGATCCCTCTTGTAATTTCCCCATGGGTTGTGTACTCGGACCTCACATTCTTCCTGCCTGCCTAGTTTGCGCCACTCTTCTCCCTCAGAGTTCTGTTATCTGTCATTTTGGCAGAAAATCTTTCATGTTGACAACACAGTCCCTGCCCCATATATGAGAGAAGTACTAATAACAACAGCACCACTAAGCGTAACTGAAACAATACCTGAACTTTCCTTACAATACTTTTGTCTTTGCCTCCACACCAATGTCTGAGAGGCAAAATCACAAACCACAGCAAGAAAGGCTGGCACATAGGTGCAATAGCTGTTACTGAACTGCACAGTTCTCCACACACCCAGGTCAGGCCTTCAAAATAAACTGACTGAAGCAGAACACTATATCCCACAATTCACCCCTTCCACATTTACAATCCTTTTGCTGAAGCCCATGATCTCGCTCTAGCTTAGGAAGTATCAGTTGCAATTTTTCATTCTCCTCCTCTTGTTTATGATCTCTTTTTCACAGTATCATTATTCCCTGAGGTCCATTCATCAGGCCACCCATAGTCAGTTTTGGGTTCACAGGCATACAGGTCAACTGCCTTCCACTGGAAATCAGTCATACAAAACAGAGGATTAGGCAAGGAATAAAAAACCACCTGGTAAATGCACATAACAAAATAAATCCCACCTTTTTCCACCACCACAATCACAACAATCCATTCCACCAAGCTTCTCCAAAATTATTTTCCCATTTATGAACAGGTACATTTCTGTATATTTGTGGCTACGTCCATTTCTGCTGTTGTCAATTTTCAGGCAACAATCACAAATGTTAAATTTGCCCCACCCTCCACCTTCCTCAGCTAATAAGCAGTCCAGGGATAGTCTATTTTGATAAAGCTCCGCCCTCATTTGCATTTGCACCAAAGTTCTAATGCTGATGCTGCTTGGCTTGTGATGAACTCAGGTATGGCCTGTAATCTGATTATTCAGTTTAACACATAAATTGGTGTTCTATATCCCCGACTACCATCTGGGACCCGTGGAGCTGGTCTGCTCCTCCATCCAATTATAATTGATCTATTTTCCTGTTTCAAATTTTGAAACACAGGGAGGCCTACTTCATCTCCCTTTTATGGAGGCAACAGGAAGAATCCAGACTGTATGACTCCTATCATGCAGGTCCCTTCCCAAGTTCTCGGTAATTCAGAATAAGCCTTTTGCCCACAGATCCAAAACAACCCATCTGGAGCTTTCCACCAATCCTCTGCAGTGTCAGTTTGAGAGAACCACGTGCTGGGCAATCTTCACCTTCCTATTTAGCTAGCCTGTTCTCCATTCCCAATTGCATTCCCACTATGACATTTCCAACTTACACACCTTGATGATCCATCTATAAAACCCCTTCTTCCCCCAGGCAGAGAGACTTTGTGCAACTCTTCCTAACTTTTGGTTTGATACTCTATAAAATCTAAATAGTCGTGTTCTGGGAGCTCTGTTTCTACTCCTCCGTAACAGAACTGGGAAGAATTGAGGTTTTTATCAGAAGTTAGAACCAGATCATTTTTTTCCATCAAAACAGTTTCATATTTCAAAATTCTTGAGTCAGTCAGCCATCTCCTTGCTGTCTGACTGAATATAATTCTAATAGTATGTGGGGTAGACACTATCAGTGCTCCTCCAAAAGTTAATTTTCTACTCCTCTCACTAGCATGGCCAAGGCAGCTATGCATGTACACACGTTGGCCATCCTCTGGATATCGGATCCAACATTTTTGAAAAGTAGGCTACAGATATTTTTGGCCTCCCCATGCTTGAGGTAACTCTCAGCCTCAGAGAGCTGCACCTGGTGTCTTGGACAACAGCTTCTCTGCACTCACACCTCCACGTCTGGCTGCTGATAGCACAAGGAAGAGCAAGCGCTGGGGGAAGAGCCGGCAGGACAGCAGTGATTCTGACCAGTGAGGAATGGCAGCTGACTGCACTGTCTCGCCTTCCTCATTTGAGACTGATAGTCTGTCACTGCTTCCCACCTGGAAGACCTCCTTCTACACAGTCTCACACGTTTTTTTGTCCTTATTAATATAACCCTTGACCTTTCACTTACCATTTTTATACCACCCCTGTGATCAACAGCAACTTCGTGTCACGCCATCTCCATTCCAGCTCATTTATCATCTCTGAGCTCTGGGCTGAGGGGCAATGCACCAGCCCCCACAGCCTTGCTCACAACAGCTGCCCTCCTGGATGTGCTCTGCACTGCAAGGGCGATCCTTAGCAGCACCTCCTTCCCTCCATGCCCAGACCATCCTGATTCAGGGCAGCCACCCAGCTGAGTGCCCAGTGCAGCTCCCTAAACGGCTCCTCTGACAGATCCAGCCTTTGTCCCAGCAATCTGCATCCCTCCCTCACAGAAACAGCCAAAACAGGCAAGAACGTGGTGCTTTTGGAAAAAAGTTAATATGATTACATTGAAAAACCCTCATCCTCTGAAGTACAGTATCCCTGTTGGTACTGGGAGCAGGGACACCAGGATGCTGTGTGCTGAAGGGGGTCAAGAGGTATCTGTTGTAGCCAGGAAGAGGCACCATCAGCCAGTGAGCAGCTTCAAAACAGGGCAGAGAGGAGGGGTGTTCACCCACGTCCTTGTACAGCTGGGTGAGCTCTGCCAGAGAGGTCCCTGCTGGTAGGTGGCAGATGCACTCGTCCCATGCTGCTCCTTCAGATGCTGCTGCGACTTCAGATTTGCTTTGCTCTTTGCTTTCCCAGGCAGAGTCAGTCAAGGAAGCCCAAAGCTGTGATGTA
>NW_008656278.1:0-1102 GCF_000695815.1 Acanthisitta chloris | reverse complement strand
GCAATCCTTTCACAGGATGCTTGAAAGTATCGCTGCTCTGGCTCCTCCCTGCAGGAAATGCATTTACATCTCACCAAAATTTATGTTCAGTAAATACATTAAAAAATTAATCTAGGATATTATTTTTTTGTATTTTCTCCATTTATTTTCAAGGCAAAACGATCAGATTCAATCCCTTTTAAAACCTAGCAATACCTTTAGTATCTTCACTTCAAGATCTGCAGTCAGCAACAAAACAGGTTAACACATAGAATTTATGTCTTTGGACTTAAACTGGAGCTAAGATTGCACCCAAGACCAGACACGTGTTGGCAGGACATGGGCGGAAGCTCCGAAGGTGCTGCAGGACACGTAGCCCCAGCAGCACTGGCAGGGCACACTCTGGCACACTAAGCACACACCCACTCCGACACAGGGAAAGTTCAGCCTTCAGGAACAGACCACACTAAGTTTTGTTTTTGTTTCTAGGGTGCCATTGCTATCATTTATATTATTCCTGGTGACATTGACACACTCATAAATTACTTTAGCTTCGCAGTCTGGATATTTTATGGTTTAACTGTACTTGCACTCGTTGTTACGAGGTTCACAAGGAAGGAACTCAAGAGACCTGTCAAGGTAAGTCCATCGTTCTGTGTGGCTTTTCCTCTGTCCCCCCAAATACTGTAGCATCGACTTACCCTAAGTATTTGGGTCTGTAAACAACACTGTTGAGCAGACACCTTAGCTTTTTCTCCCTGTGCCTGCAATCTGGCCATTTACTTGTAGCTGTCCGTTAGGAGAAAGCTCATAAGGATTGGGAAAAGATAACACAATGTTGATTTTCACTTCCACAGATCTGAAAATTGGCACAAGGCAAATTTTCATGGTTGGGAAACTGCCGTGAGCAGACCAGCATTGAAAGAGCTCTGAAATACACCCCCAGGTCATGGCACTGGAGTCTAGTCCCAGACCCATTCAATCAAGCACAAAATTTTACATGGCAACTTGCAGTAGAGACCAAGAGATCTTAGTGAATGACTTGGCAGAAGAGTTTTCCCTCTCCCTACTCTTGCTGCTCTTTCAATTGCCCCAGCTGATTCCAGAAATTTTAAAAGGAGAA
>NW_008656277.1:0-18678 GCF_000695815.1 Acanthisitta chloris | reverse complement strand
TATATATATATTACCCACAGATATTTTAATGTTACCTCTGTAAGCAACAGTCTTGAAAATTTCTCATATGCTGAGCTGCTGGAATTGTGGAAATCATCAGTGAAGTTGTAGTTGAGAATCCTCATAGTAACAGCAAATATCTTGGACTCTGTAGGACACAATATTAAAACACACACTGATAAAGCAGAAGAGGAAAGGATTCAGGCAACTGATGTACCCAGACCAAAATCTCAGATGATGCAAGGAGAAGGGCAGGAGGAGCTTGAGAAAGTCTGGTATTAAATCAAGAAAATAAAGCCAACAAGCTTCCTATACATTGAGAAAATGAACTTACATCAAGTCCATAGAGATATTTAGATGCTTAAGTGTAACTGCATGAGAACTGGGTATACACATGTCTTTATATGTAGATATAAACATATTTGGACCTGAGCCTACATTATCCCTGCCTTGGGTGCTGAATTTGGAGTAGATGCTGCAATGCCTAAGGGAAAAAGAGTATTATCAGAGTTAGATTCTTTCTAACAAGGCAAATCCAAAATAATACCATTCATCTTTTCCACAGCTGAAAAGCAGCAATAGAAGTAATCTAACTAAAAAATAATCACATCACTAAAGCATAAAGTAATACATTCTCTTAATTTTTGAGATTAAAGGACTGTAAAATTGTTTTCTATCTAAAGGATTGAATCTGCAAGCACTTATTTATCCCATTAACTTAAAGCCTATTAGCAGCTCCATTGATGTCTGTGGGCTGTAAGTACATGCCTATATATTTTGCTAGACTGGTATTATTTCACCCACTGCCAAACTCCAGCTGCTTGCACAGAGGACTCAGGGACACTGCAGCAGCTCAGGGTGGGATCATACAACCCCTGAGTCCTGGCTGCAGCCACACAGTCAAAATGGGAAAGGAATTTTGTACAAATAATGTCATTAACTGTACTTTCCCAGGAGGCTAGGGAGGTGCACTGATAGTAAGTGACTTGCTCTGAGAAGCAGTCAGGGTCTGAAGCTAGAGGCTTTGCAGGTGTGTGAGGACAGCTGAGGGTAAGATAGGAGAAATAGTAAGGGACTGTGAAATAAATACACTGCATTTCAATCAGAAATAGGTAACAGCTGGCTTAGGTGGCATCTTCTCCCATCAGGGGGAGAAAGGGCACTGTGTGCTCCAGAAATCCTTGACCTGCAGGTGACTCCTGCAATGGACAGCAAAGTCCTTCGGAAACATCCTCAGTATTTCCCAAGGTCAGACCTACATTTCTTACCTTCCTTTCTTTGACTCAGCTGGTGAGGGATGACATTGGCCTGTTCATGCTGAGGGTCACAGCTGTAAGAACCCTCCAGGTTCACACAGGTGCTTTTCTCAGGACAAGTGTTGAATTCAGCGTAGGAACATTCATTGACATCTAAGAAGAGGAACACACCTTGCACAGACATTGATGGCAACACCAAGACTGATCTGCAATGTGTGTACACCAGGCTCTGGATATGATACACTCAGTGTAAATCTGCAGTAACTCTGTTAAAACAGTTCTGGATGTATATGGGTGCTGCCCTTTCCCAAAACAATTATAACCCCATCACTTTTTCCTCCAGTTCTTTGGACTCAGAGGACAGTTAGGGACAGCTCCTGCTTACAGCTGCAGGATGTCACCCAAACCCAAGAGGAATCAGTGAAGGAAGGAGGAGTGGTGATTTCACTGCAAGTTGGGCTGAGTAAACACAGGCTAAGAACTGATGGCAATGGTGCTTATGGATGCACTTCAGGAATAAATAGGTTATCATAATTTAAAATTAATATATTGAAATATTTACCAAAGTATGAAGTAATATGCTATAGAAATGAACAGACTAAATATGACCTGTTTCATGCAAGATACTGAAAGTAACACATCTATAGCAACAGACTATATCTGCTTCCCAGGTAAATATATTTTTTAAGAGCCTGTTTAAGACAATTAATAACTGTGCTACAAATATAGAAAACTTTGCTTTTCCATCTGAAAATGGACTATGCTATTGGGAGAAAATACGTTTAATTGATGATTCAGGAGTATTCCCCTCCAAACTATTAATTGTAAGAATTACTAACTACAACTCGCTCTATTCTATAATGGAAAGGTCAAGGCCATATTTGCAAAGTTCACAAGATGTGCTATGTCATCTTTGACAGCAAATTAATAGTCATATCAATGAAATCCCAAGTGAAGAGGCATGCAATCCCCTAAAAAGCCTTCCCCATGACAGGATTATAATCAATGACCTTGCACTTCTGTGTCAATCACTTCATACACACGTTTCACCATGTCCTTCAAGGAAGAGGAAACCTTGGTGAGTGGAGCTGGCTGGTGCAGCCCAAGGAGAACCTGGGAGGCCACTATTCCAGTGTGTACTTCTGCAGAGTTACTCTGGATGTGGTGCACAGATGCATTCAAGGGCTGCAATGCACCAGTAATCTGGAAAACAGGGAACAAACCCTTGAGTACTTCATTCATTTCTCAGCACATCTGAGGCATAAATTATGCAATGTAAGAAGGACATAAGAAGGACATGGAACTGTTGGAGCAAGTCCAGAGGAGGCCGCGAAGTTGCTAAGAGGACTGGAGCATCTCCCCTATGAGGACAGGCTGAGGGAGTTGGGGTTGTTCAGCCTGGAGAAGAGAAAACTCTGTGGAGACCTCAGAGCAACTTTTCAACAGCTGAAAGGCCTACAAGGAGCCAGAGAGGGACTGTGTGTTAGGAACTGCAGTGATAGGACAAGGGGTAATGGGTTCAAATTGAAGGAGGGGAAGTTTAGGTTGGATATTAGAAAACAAGTTTTTTACTCTAAGGGTGGTGAGACACTGGCACAGGTTGTCCAGGGCAGCAGTGGATGCCCCAACGCTGGCAGTGTTCAAGGCCAGGCTGGATGAGCCTTGAGCAACCTGATCTAGTGAGGAGGTGTCCCTGCCCAGGGCAGGGGTTGGGACTAAATGATCTGTAAGGTCCATTCCAACCCTTCAATTCTATGATTCTGTGATTCTATGCAATGATTATTATCATCATCTGAGCATAGAAAGCACCAATTCAGAAACCACAGCAAAGTGATAACATTTAGGCCTGTATTTATACAAGGTGAGTTGTTATTATTATCACATTTCACAACAGAATTACAGTACAGTGATGCCAAGCTAAGGGAGGTGTGGAGCTGCACATCAGACCTCAAATGCTTAGGCAGCAGGATGTAACCCTGAAAGACTTGGAAAAAGTCCTGCTGTGTAGGTCCCAGTGCCATAATCAGGTTTGTCTCTTGAAAGGTTTAACTTAAAATTCCTAATCAGGAAATATCATGTTTTGAAGGTCTTGAAACCTGGTCCCAGTCAGTCCCAGGCCTAAAACTGCAGTGACACAGAGCTGGAGCAAGCACCATTTTAGCAGGAAAAAATCCTGTATTTCAGAATGTCTTTAAATTACCCTTGGAGGAGACCTGAAAAAATTTACCAGAGAAGCTGATAAATCAATGTTACTTGAATTGCTTGAGGATGCAGTTGACATTCAGTAATTAGGAATACATTAGGGCCAAAAAAAATCAATCTGGCAGAACGAAGAGGGAGTGACTGCCCAGCATGGAGGATTATGGAGCAAGTTGTTGTGCCTGAGTAACAGAAATGAGCAGCACATGGGAGTGTTCATGTTTGTACATACCATGGAGTGCAATAGGCGTGAATGATTCAGAAGGTGGGAATCCACTCTGATTAATTCACTAAAATCCATTTTCACCAGCACCGTCACGTTGTACCAAAATGCTTTTCCTGAAGTGCACAAAATAAAACAGCCAAGTCATCCGAGGTCTGATGCTACAGAAAGAGACAGAGCTATAGGAAAGCTCTGAGGAGACAAAGCAAGATTTAACTTGGCAAATACGAAGGGCCCACGTAGAGCCATCAGCTACAGCCTCATTCACCATATGCCACAGGCAGCGGCGCCAGCAAAGGAGGGTCAAGGAAGCCAAGGAGGGTTCATTGCACTCACTACACCCACACACTGCTCAGAGCTCACGGGTGCAGGAACTGAAGCTGAATATCCTGGAACTGATCCAAGGCAGAGTCCCATACTTGTTTTATGAAGAGCTACGGTAACAGTTTTCTTGCCCACTCCCACCCTCGGAAGGAAAAATTAAGCATATTTCTATTAGAAGCGGTCTTGGATTGATCAGTAACATACCCTCTGGCATTGGATCCACACAGTCTGCTCCTTTGGATGAGCTGCAGCATTTTTTGAGCCCTGGACACTCAGTATCGAACGTGCAAGGATAATCAGATGTTTCCATATTCTCTGTTGGACATATACCAGGTCTTGAGGCAAACACACTGGAGCTATTGAGTGCTAAGAAATGAAAACATTTCTGAGAACAAAAATACAGAAAATTGTTTCCCCCAAATTGTGCTGTTTAATTTATAGCAAACACCTCCTCCTCCTCATTGTAGAAGCAAATCTGTTCTGAGGCTTTCATGGGGAGAAAACTGCAGCTTAAAATACAATTATTCCATTTCAAGTGTCTAAGTGTTCTCAGATTTTTCTCTTGTGAGAGTTCTGTTACAGAAATTTCGCATTTATAACTTTCCATTAATAATTACGGTTGGATAGATAGATAATTAATTTCTAAACATGGAGACACCGAAGCACTGAAAAACAGAAATTGTGCCTGACGTCAGCTACGACCAATCCAAATAATATATAGTGATCAAAGGAAACAGGTGATGTCTAGGCTAGAAATGGAGAGTTTTCATTTAACCTTTTGTGGCACAAAGTTAACCTTCAGTTATGGTAGTTGCAGGTGTTAGATGAGAGCAGAGACATGATGCTGTTCTCAGGTACAGGTGAGGGGGTTACACAGAGGGACAGGAGAGCAGAGCTGAGCCCATGGGCTGCAGCCTGGCAGCACCTGCTCCACACCAGCTGGCCACTCTGGGAGGTCAGTAGCCCACACCAGAGAGCCCTGCAGAGAAGGTTGCTGAGGCAGAAGGTTGCTCCTTCCCAAGCCAAGGGCAGACAGTGGTCCTGGTTCAATGCCAGCACATACTCCCTTCTGTGGAGGAAAATATTTCCAAGTCCTCTCTATGAACCCTATCTATGAGCCCCTGCTCCCAAACATAACTCCAGGTAATTTAGATCTTTCTACTCATCCTGAAAGATTTCCCTGTTCCTTTCATTCTGCACCTACAGATTTTTGACCCATTACTGGGCAATTCAAGTCAGCCAGGAGGAAAATGAACCTGATACTTGCAGCAGAAACAGGTTGTGGTGCAGGAAAACCACATTTGACACAATTAAACCCAAAGTAAATGAAAGGTCCACAGCAAACTATGAATCTATCATGAATCATCATTTCTGTGGGTTTACAATCACTGTTATCCCAAGGGTCTGGATGAGAGTAAATGTGAGGTTTCTGAGAAGCAGAAAGGGACATTGAATCTAGGATTTTTGGCCTCAGCAAAGTAATCTTCTTAAACAGGGAAATTATCTCAATTAATCAAGATTTAAACTGAAACTTGCTGCCACATGCACCTTCCTTATCCCTCTCTCTGCCAGTCCATGGGAGACTGGAGGTTACTGCAAGCAGAGAGCCTTAGCTTTTTAGCACAGCCTGTAAAAGATCCCAATTTTATTACCTCAAATCCCCAGCTATACCTACAATCGAGGGAGTGATTGGCATACAAAACTCAACATAATTTTCAGCCACTTCTGCAACTGGACACACAGTAGTATCTGCATATAACAACAGACTATTAAAACCAATGGTCTGTGTCTTTCTGGAGCTCCACAGTATGTCTACAAGGGTCTCTGAAAGGCAATGAAGAAAAGTAGGCATAATTTAATGATGGGAGTCACCTCCATTGAAAAACCTGCCAAAACCCCCATGCTGGAGAACAGGGAAGACACTGAGTTGGGACCTCTCAGCAGCATGCAGGCTACTTGCACATGTATTTTTAAAGACCTGCATGCAGAATACATGGGACAGCATTTCCCACAATGTTTTATATGGCATTTGCTCCACTGTGTGTGTGTATACTCAGTGTGCACACAGCCAGTGAGCACAAGCTTTAACAGGGCTCTGAGCATCTTTCATGGAGAGCTGATGTGAGACACACAAGAGCTCTGGGCAGCAAATTAGGAAACTCTATCCCATTCCCAACCCCAATGCCCTACAGGGAGCAGGATTTTTCCTGCCACCTAATGGAGCCTAATGCCTGCAAACCACTGGCACTTGCCCTTCTCCAGGACGAGCTCTACCTCCAACACTCATTTTGAGTCATAGGTCTAGGTTTGCTGTGTGAGGATTAGATAAAAATAATCTACCTGTGAAATCTCACTCAAGCTATTTCTGGGTCCAGGAAGCCCCAGGACTCCTATTCTCTTTCCCAGTAGAGACCAGGAAACTCTCCTTTTGGCTCTGGGACTGGCACTACAGGTCATTTCCTCAAACAGGTCCCACTCCTACAAATATCCTTCCTGATTTCTAGCCTAAAGCCACAATAAGGTGTGATATGGCCTTGGTTGCCCTTATGAGTCTTCCACACATTCCCAGGGTCACACAGTTGCTCCTTCCCAGCCTCCTGTGCAGGGAGCTAAGCAGCCACTCACACTGGAGCTTGCACAGACACAAGCTCCAAGGGATTTCCCTGTGTTAGTACAGTCTCTGTTCACACTGCTCCTTGACTGTTCAAACCAGGTGGATCTTGGTCAGCTGAACATAAGTATGTAAATTCCTCTAGCTCTGAGATCCAGGTGCAGTTCAAGCAGGTTTAAGGTTCAAAGTAACTGTTCTCCCCACCTATTTTTGGCATGTTTAACTGCAGTGTAAATGGTTTAATGAGTCACATGCAATCTGAGAAAACACTATTGAATCCTGGCCGAGTGCCTCACTCACCATTTATCTGAAATCAAAAGGTCATCGTTTCGGATCAGCGGAAACAGAGATGGATTCACTTCACATTTCTGCCTAATTGTGCCAGATGCACTTTGAAAATTCAATTTGTGCTCTCCACTTCAATCATGTTGGGGACAGTCACCTACCAAGCAACGCTGCCAGTGCTGGGGAGCAAGCCAGGCAACTCCTCTCTCAGCTGGATGAAGTATAGGCTTTTCTCCTCCACTATTTACAGAAGCAGAACTGCAGCAGTCAGGGCTTAGCAACCAAGGCTCAGTTATCAGCCTGCCCACTGGAGAGCTGCTGGGTCTGCTGCAGCCACAGGATGGGGGATCTCCCAGGAGGTTGATGCTGAGGGGCACTACTAGCTCAGCAGTAATCTCCTTCCTCTCCCTCCTTCCATCTAGAGGGGATGGGTTTCATCCAGAGGGTGCAGCAGAGCCAGGGACCAACACCATCCATTCATCTCAGTCATCAGAAGGTGGAGACAAATCTATGCAATTACAGAAAGAGCTCCTGGCAAAGGCTGCACAAAGACAGGCTGGCAGTTTTCCTCATAGGACCCTGTTTTCAGGGTCTTTGAGCACTGGTAGGCTTTACCCACTCAGATAGATGTTTTCCATCCTGATTGCTTCTCCAGGCGTTAATTGGGATGTGTGTTGGTTCAGTATCTGACAAACATTTAACACCCTTCCCTATGAAAAGCCATATCATTCACTAGAACATATTCAGGAGCCATAGGCTGAAATTTGGCAAGGATATAGCTGTGCCACAGCTCCAGTTACAGTCAGCATGGGAACATCTATACACAGGCTCTGAAAGGTCCCAGCCCTGCTGAGGAGCTACCTGAGCACCTAAAGTGAACACTTTTTTTGCTTTACAATTGCTTTTCTGAAAAACCTTAAGAAGTTATACACACAAAGCACACTCTTTGTGTGCTTTAAATCATGGCCTTAACATTGCAAATTGAGTGCTCTCAAGTTAAGAAACTCCAGGATTAAAGTTGTCTGGGCTTTCTTATTTCAAGGATTTTTTTGTGTATGTGTGCTTAAAAACCAGCCTTCATCACATGGTGATGCACTCTTTTCCTCTCTATCTGGGGATCCAGCAGGGTTAGATAGCAGATGAGGAGCTCTCTGGTTTCATCTTATGCTGGAAAACAGGCAGCAAGCCAGTCACCAGGAGAAGTGACCATACCATCCATTCAAGCAGCTGGAAACAAGCCTGGAGAACTGGACCCCGTCTCTACCTAAAAAAACAATCCTGCAAGATGCTGGGAAGGTTTCATACAACAAACTCATAACAGCCTTGCAGAGCTGTGGGTTTCTCAGGTCCATGAACCTGTCCCACAGCCCTGGGACCTGCCTAGTAGACAGAGGATTGCTCACAGTGACCGCTGAGGACATGAGGCTCTGTGCCCCAACCACACAAGTCATTAAAAGCAGTGCAAAACGCTCTGAAAACCAAAATAAATGTAAGAAAAAATTCAAACTGCACCTGAGGTGTCTGAGAACAGGCACAGAGCATGGTTTGACCTCAGGTTCTCTGCAGTTTTTGCAGTTGCTCATCTGTGAAAGACAGAGAACCTCCCTTACATCCCTCAGGCTTCATGAAGAAAAATTGCTGCCTGTGAATCCCCCAGGATTCACCTTAAGGAGTGATAAATAATTCTCTGTTCTGGGAGAGGCTCAGCAGAGCAGTGCACCGTGCATTGAATGTGCAGGTCAGGATGGCTCATTGCTAGGGAAGCTCCTTAGAGGAGCTCCACTGTCCCTGGGCACCGCAGGGAAACGTGATCCTTGGGGTATGGCAGTGCTGGATGAGCTAATTAAAAGAGTTTACTAATCTGTGTACGTAGGCACGGAAAGAGAAAACAAAAGTTGTTTTATTTGATTCTACCTTTAGTATCAATTCTAGCACTTCCTAACTTTTAGATACTTCACTTCCCAGTTGTCATTTAAAAAATGTCAAAGTCATTTGAGTGTGCATTGTAATTCTATCCCTATGGATAGAGAGGCAACTAGTGAGAACTAACAGAGTAACTTCACTAATGATATTGATATTTTTTTCCCCAGCAGTAAAGTAAGAATAAAAGCAGGGCCTGCCATATCCCAGGCAGGGGTAGATGTTTCCCTTTAGGAAGAAAAGATGGGGAGTGGCCTGGAGCAGGTTGCTATGAAAGGTCATGGAGACCTTTCCACTCCTAGCAGGATGGAGAGCTTGCCAGCATGGATAATGTCAAGAAGAAAATAACAGTAGTTCAAGAGCATGGTGTGCAGTAATTTCAGCAGTTCCAGTTTCTCTTCTCATCATTTATTTAAGACTGTCTAGACAGTGCATTACCATTCACAGAATTTATGACTAATGCCCTGAAAAGCAAAGATACCGGAATAATGTAAACATGGAAATCACCTAGAAGCCATAGAAATCCTTCAATGGTTTTAAATATTCCCAAATTAGCTTTGACAGGAAAAAGAGCCGTGGTAACCACCATATTTCATGGACAAACCTGTCCAGTGTGCCCATCAACAACATGGCAAGGGTGGAGCAGAAATTCTGCAGCTAAGCTTTACAGGAGATTGACAGATTTGTTCATGTTAGATGAAATAAACTCATCAACAGCTCTCAAGCCTAAAGTATCCCTAGAGATGCTTTAAAAGAACACAGAATTATACTGGGAAAAAATATTTAAAGAGTTACCAGGATGCTTTTTTTTTTCCACCCAAGAAGCTCCTCTTGATTTTCAGAGGTTCAGAAACACCTGAGATTCTTCTGCAAATACTCACAACCAGAACTAGCAAGTGACTCTTCCACATTTAGCTGGCACAGCTCTTTCTTTGTACTACAGAATTAAAAAAAAAATATTTTCTCTGATTTCCTCTCAGTCTTGTCATTTAATCCATGCACACACACGAGTGTGTACATGACTGTGTATCCAAAAGACCTTACTGAAGTAACTTTTCAACAATAATTAGATGTAGTGGACATTTTCACTAGTGTGGAACTGATGTTTGGAGAATACAGATGACTAACAGTGGATCCTTTGCTGGTCTAAGAATGCCTGGACACACAGTAACCTGCAGGACAAATTTTGCCCTGACTGACACTCCACAACAGCCACAGAGGTAAACAATGGCAGGATAAAATAAATAAAGAATCATATATCTAATTATGCTTTAATTTGTCTTCTCTAGTAAACCATTACAGGAACACATAAAACACAGTGATCACTTCTGAGTTCCCATCTTTCTGTTAAAAACACTTTCCTGCTAGACGCAATATTCTACTAGTGACTGTTGAGAAAACCCCTGGCAAAAAGATCACTTGGCAGTTCTTTTTCCAATGCTCTGAAGCAACTTGAAAGTAGGATGAACACATTGTTCTTGACAGATCCCATGACAGGACATATGGCTCATCCCCTCTCATGCCACAGTTATAAGATCCAGTGCAGGAGCAGGTTTGGGGACATTCCCACAGATCTGAGTCACCCAAGTCTTATGACCCAAAGTGAGGGCCAGGACTGCACTAAAACCTTCCCCTGGCAATCTGCTGTTACAGTGTGTGACTATAGCACTTCCCAGGACCATAATGAAAAAGGAAATGGAGAAATTGTAATATCATACAGCAAATCGGAGGCAAAATTAAGTCCTGTAGAACTTTGCTGGATGACAGAAGAGTTCAGTTCTGGCCTAGTTAATCCAAGATGCCTGTTTAGCTTTAAACATGTGGCCTTATCCATTAACAACAGCAAGTTCCTTTTCCCCAAGGAATCCCTTCCAGCTACTTCTTAAGTTCTGATAAAATTAGGCATTTCTTGTTGACAACTAGTAGCCCTGCTGTGGGAAGGGGAAAAAATCTTCCATCTTGAGACAAAAGTGATTAAGTCTAACTGAGTTTAGATCAGATCCTCCAAAAGGTTCACCAGATTCCAGGCCTCCTACATAGTCACAGGTACCCAAGGAAGGCCCAAGGAAATGGGCCCTAATAGGGTTTTGATTGGAAAGCAGTTGGTAGCAACTTGCCCTGAGGCCACAAGTGGTTTTAAATTGAAATCAAAATTGAGTTTGGATTCTGGGAACTGACCTTGCTCCAAATCAATGGAGATGTTATCCTAAATGCATCCTGAGTTACTTTTGAGAAGACTTGTAAATGCAAGTAGTCTCAGAGCAGGCACTGCACAGAACAGGTATGTGAGTTATTGCACTTGGCCAGGGATATTAGCCTGAACTGTAATAGGTAAAGAGGGACTAGATGATCTGTAAAGTCCATTTCAACCCCTAAAATTCTATGATTCTATGAATTAAGCTTTACACATCTCAGTTTAAGTAAATCTTCTTCCATAAGATGCATTTATTTCAATTCTTAATCTGATAAAATTTACCTAAAGAGCAGTAGAGTCCAACTTGTTCATATCCTTCACAGCAATCTGTAAGAGTGATGGTTTCAGGGACTTCCACACTATGATACTGTGTTTTATAGTATGTCCTTGGACACACCAACCATGGTATCCATCCTCCACAGGACGTGTTCTTCTCGTAGGACTTTTGGTAGGCAACCATTTTAAGCACATTTTTGGTCAGGCTGTAGTTGCACAGATGGTACCCCAGCAAAGAGAGGCCTTTTTCTAGGGAAGAAAAAGAGTAAAGAAAGGGATCAGCATTCACTTGTCACCACTTGTCACGTCCCTTCAATATCTAGTTAAAAACAGTGTTACAAGAAAGCAGTGACAGAACTAACATAGATGAATGATTTTCAGGAGGGCTGATGTTAGGAAGAACATATCAAAAAACAGGCAGAAGAAAGAATTAGTAGTGACTGCTTGTCATAGGCATCACTTCGGTCATGAAAGGACACAGATTGGCAGAAAATCCCAAGAGTTTTCGGTGCCTTCAGGTGCAAAGCAGAAAAAGGGCAATTTAACTCAAGTAAATATAAAGGAAATTAATAAAAGTTAATGGAAATGAACAGTAGAACACAATAGACACTTGCAGAGCAGAGTCGTCCAAGTGCTTCCAATGTTCACTCCAACCTCATGATGCCAAAGTGTTCATCACTCTCTGCTGACTATAAAGGGAATGAAGGGAGAGGAACTCCTGGGCAGATGAGTCACAGTGGATGTCTGGAATAAGACATCCTTCAGACATCACCCTAGGCTAGAACTGGGTACTCATACATCATTGGGAAGGACTTTCAGGTATCTGACACAAAAGGTAGTCCTGGAGCTCCTGTGCTGCCTCTCTGAATTTGTACCAGGCCCTACTAGCTCAGGCCCTTTGAGACCTGCAGGCCAGAGACCTGCATTGACTTCAGTATCAACAAAGTCAGTGATAAGGTCATTAATTACATCATTTCACACAGGTCTGGGAATTGGACTCAGTTTCCAGAGCTCTGAAACAAGTAATGGTGAGAAGTGAACCCATTACATGCTTTACTTAAAACTGAAATACTTGAGCAGGTACAGGATCAAAACCCAACACCAGTCAACACAAAGAAACAACAGCAACCAAACCAGACGGAATTTAAGAATTAGCAGTAAGCAACCTACAGTCATGTCAGACATCAGACTGGCTCCTAATGAGATGTTAGAGAAGCCAGAGGGGCTGAGTCACTCTGTGTCCCATTTGGGAAACAGATCAGATGGAATTACAATGCCTGTGTCATCCTTTAGACAAAGCACAAGAAAGTTTAATAAGGATAAGTATTAATTAGCTGCAAAGATTCAAGTGTAGCAGGACTGTTATTTCTGAGAGCTCTGAAGGCACCAGGGTCAGCCAACAGACAGACTGAAGCTAACACATTATACATCAACAGGCATACAATTAAAATATTTACAGCTTATCTTATTTGTGCAACTTATCTCCTGCCTGAAAAGATGAAATGTGTAAAAACAATTCAAGAAAAAAATAAGAAAGAATTGTCAGGCTCTTAGGAATTGTTTTTAGCACATTTAGTTTCCCAGATAAACATAAGATGTATGTGCAGTTTGAGCAGGACTGGTAAAAGATCTCTGGACAGGATGATACATTTGTGGTGCAGGGACAGTCCAGAAAAGAACATGGGTAGATATGGCCCCTGGGAGTCCAGCTCTGCTCTGCCTAACCCATCTGTGCCTTCCTCCTGCAGCAAAGGGCAGAGTTTGATGCCATGTCATGCTACAGGGAGTGAGTGTGAGAGCAAGAGACCTCCCAGCAGGCTCCAGGGAATCTGTGCTGCTGCTTAGAGCAGGTCAGCAGAAAAACATTGAGAATAAAGGCACAGGACATCCCTCTGGGAGAGGGGGAAAGAAAAGAAATGTGGGTTCTGGGGCAGAAATCAGAGATCAAGGGCTGCTTTTTGTCCAGTGCATTTGATTGATTAACACTTCCCATCAGTCACAAGTGCCTGAGAAGAAACAGGTACCTGTCACTGCATTTTTGAAAAACATTCCCTTGCCTTGTGTTAAGTGCTCCAAGAATACCTTTCCCTGCAAATGCTTCTAAGCATGTAGGCATGCAGGGAAAAAAACCTCAACTTGTTGCAGCTTTTTGTGGACTAGAGCAGAACAGAAAAATACCTAAATCATTTTGGTTATAGCCTTTATCTGGAGAACGTGCACAAACAGGTATTGGTGACCAGTGAAGGAGGGAGGAACAGGACAAATTTTGTTCTATGAAAATGTGAAAATGATTCATGTATTAAGGATCCAAACTCTTATAGTATAAGATGAAGTAGATGAGAGTAGGGCAGGTCAGGAGAAAGAGTTCAGTCTTGTTCCTCATCCCTGTAATTCCTTCATTTCTCCAGAGCTCATTGTACAGCATGGCTAGAGCAAAGTAGGGACTGGAAGAGAACAACTGAGTAAGGAGAGCACTGAGGATTCATGTTGTCCATGCAGAGCTGAGGCAGCACTGAGGACACAGCACTGGAAAGCTAAAAATTCCAGTGTCAGCTGAGCTGGCTTAGGCTCTACAGCAATGTGCAATATAAATACAGGTATGAAACTGAGAATAAAATGGTGTAGAATTAGACAGAGTTTATAATTAGAAGCTACAGCTGTCAGAGCAGATATGAAATCATATTTCAAACTTAAACACTGATAGTAGGTGTATATATATGTATATACTAGGTATAGAATGAGGCTGCCAAAGCCAAAAGAGAAAGTCTGAGCTATGGCTATGGTGGCACCAAAAGATACCCTCACTGGAAAGGGTCAGACTGAAGGTGACAGGGAAAGGTGCAGCACCACCAACCTTAGCATCATCCATCACTTCCACACTGTTTAAAAAAAGCTTTGAAACTCCCAGAGTTCAATTATTTGCTGACAGCAGTTTGCTGCTGAGCAATGTGGCTTGGATCAATTCGGAGTCTTTAGCAAATTGGCTTTGTATTCTCATTACCCCTTCTATGGGATTATGGCACTAGCAAACAGAATTAAAATGCACTGGCTGTTGTTTCCAGCAACTCAAAGCCGAAGCCAATTGCAAAGCAGGAGCAGACAGACACCTGGAATTAGTAGGGATATGCTACACCTATCATCTCTGGGCTTTAGGTTTTTATCTCCACCAGCTTTCAGCACTGTCAAGGAAATTTGGTTGGGTTGGGTTTTTTTTATGTAAAGCAAGAGCAGAAACAATTAAAGCAAATATTTTATTAATAGAAACAAATACTGAGAGGAAAGCCTGGAAGGAAAGGCTGAGTGGGAGCAGCTGCTTAGAACTCAAGGTTAAACCCAGATCAGAACTGAGAGTGTGATCAGAAAAACAGCAATAAAAAAATCTTTAATAGCATTTATGCCACAAACTTAGCTGCAATTCTGGAAACTTCACTGCTCAAGTGCTAGAGTAGCCACTGTGAACTGGGATCTGCAAAATCTTGCTGGAGAACAGCATGAGCCAAACACAAACCCCTTTCTTGACCTTAAAAATAATCTGTTGGAGAAAGGTTCACAGAGGGCAGATTCAAGCTTGTCTTTAAAAGGCAAAGGCTCCAAAACATGAAGAAAAATGGATTAAGGGCTTGATTTTCTGGGTACTTCAGATTCTTTTTAAATTCAGCACCATTTCCTTTAAATGTCACTAGAATGGGAGTTCTGCTGAGTCCTAATCTGTAGAAACCTCTTTTCAGCTGTGACTTTGACAGAGTAACAAAAGCCTGCAAGGCTCCAAAAAATATGGTTTATATTTTAACTGGGACTTGCAAAACCACTTAAGTTTAAAAAAATGCAACAAAAAGCCAAAAATCACAATCTTTTCTCATCTAAATAAATCAAAACAGAAATGAAGAGCAAATTAGGAGTTCACTTAGCAGTTACAATCTAGAAATTGGGTTGGGTTTCTCCAAATTCTAACAGACAAAAGTTAAGTATGTCTTCCACAGCTTCATTTTATGCATCTCCAGGAATTTACCAGGACTTTACATTACTACATCATTCCCTCAGCAAGTTTATTTTAAAGATAACTTTCATAAAAATTTGCACATTACTGAACACAAAGCAGTAATTCTACTCGTTTGTTTCTGGCATGAAGGAAAGGACAAGGCTTTTGCATGGGGATGAAGAGTTGGGGACAAAGGTTGTTTAATTATTGACAGAGGATTCTTAAATGGTCATTGAGACATTGCCAGTTCTCTGGAGAGTGTCCACCTTGGCCAGTTTATTCCAAACAAAGAGCAATCCCACATCCAAACTCAGCTGTTCTATACAAGGTGTCCTCTGAGCAGGTTTGCATCACTCACCTGTAAATTCATCTCCCTTTCCCTGGTGTGTGGCCGCCCAGAGGATGAGAACAGAAATCAGAGTGATCCTGGGCATTGTAGTGCCCATCCTGGATAAGTCTTTCTTATCCCTTTGTTTCCAAGGTGGTAGAGCTTGATCGTCCTTACACTTAGGCTTTTGGATCAGGGAAAAAGGCGCTTTGTTTTTTTTACCTTCTGCAAGTGGGTGATAACTACTGGCAACAGAAACAAAGAGGCTCCAGTGGGAATTTTGCCTGTTCTCTCTCCTTCGTGCTCTCTCCAGGGAATCTGCCTCTTCTGCCTGTTTGGTTTCCCTCCCCTTTGCCTGACTTAGAGAAAAACGCATTTCAGAATTGCTGGTTTAGTCCCTATTTATCCTTCAGAGCACTTACTCCCTCTCACACCTTGAACACCCAACAGCTGGGAGCCAGATTTACAGCCCTCAAATGTCATGTATGTGTATCTTGAATTTAGTTTCTGTCCACACATCAGGTGATACTGCTTTGAAGGTCTTAAATTCTGTAGCAGGAAAACAAACTAAGAGTAACAGCAAATGTCTATGTCAATGCTTATTCCTGAATTTAAGCTGTTTCACCATCTACTGTCATTGTGCTCCTCATTTCACTGCCATCTCAGCATCCCATTAACCAGAACAATGCCAGGTAATCAAGAACCTCATTAGGCAGGGCATGAATCAGATCTGAGAAACCAAAATCCTTTTCATTGTGTAAATCATGAAGGCACATTCCCAAGGCAGATGTGCCTCCAGCTTTCCAACACGTGACAATAACTTCAGTCCAATGTCACTTGGCTCGTGCAAAGAAAAGGAGCAAACACAGAATGATATTTTACGAGGAGCTGACACTAAAGTATGGAAAATCACAGGTACAGCTCTTGGAGCTGAGGCAATATGTTCAGAGCAGCACTTAAATACATATCACAGTATTGTAGACAATTTCATGTGGATGAAAGAGCCAGGGATGAGGGATCTGGAGGCAGAGACTCATTTGTGTATGTTCAGAGCATCAGTAATATCACTTCAGTAAAACACTGTTGGGCCATCACTGTGTTGGCACATAAGAGCTAGGAGAGCTGTGGCCCTGTACAGTATTGTGGCACTCCTGAGCTATTCTTCTGGCTTGGAAAATCAAATATTGAGCTCATCAGGGAAAAAAAAATAAGGAAAAAAAACCCAAAGGAAAATTAATGCTTGCCCAGAAAACTTCAGCATAACATGGGAAAATGAGTACTGGAGAACATTTCAAATAAAATAAAAACAAACTCTAACCCAATCACATATTTTGTGTTGAAAACATTTCGGCTCTGTCTAAGGATAATATGCACTTCAGCACCCCTTCTCCTGCACACACCAGGATGTCTTGCCAAGCTGCATCAGGGAGGTTCAGGACGAATTTCTTCATGGAAAGGGTTGTTGGGCATTGGAATGTGCTGCCCAGGGAGGTGGTGGAGTCACCATCCCTGCAGGTGCTCAAGAAATGACTGGATGTGGCGCTTAGTGCCAAGGTCTAATTGACAGGGTGGTGATCAAAGCTTGGACTCAATGACCATGGAGGTCTTTTCCAACCTCAATGATCCTATGATTTTGTCTTAGGACCCCAGTAGAAAATTTGCTCAGTTCTGCTTTGGAGGTAAGGAAGGACAATGAAGAGAGGAATGGAGAAGGAGATGTTCGACATCTAACAAGTTTAGTTTTGATATTAAAAGAACAGTTTTTACTCCAAGGGTAGTGAGACACTGGCACAGGTTGCCCAGGGCAGCAGTGGCTGCCCCAACCCTGGTGGTGTTCCAGGCCAGGCTGGATGAGCCTTGAGCAACCTGATCTAGTGAGGAGGTGTCCCTGCCCAGGGCAGGGGTTGGGACTAGATTATCTGTAAGGTCCATTCCAACCCTTAAATTCTATGATTCTGTGATGCAGTAGAATAAAAGCCCTGGCTGCATGGTGCTGGTAGCACACTGGACTCCAGTCTGGAAGGAGCTCATCCCAGTCCTCCTGGCCCAGTCATCTGAAACTGATCAGTTCTCCTGGCTCTGTTGTCTGTTCTTTCTGCAGTTACATTTGTAATGGCTGAACTCATCTAATGTCTGTAGTTTATACAAGAAAGGGCCATGCCAATAAAATCCATGTCAAAATCCATTTGTGGATAATTTTATAAGATCAAGAAGCAGATATTTAGAGATGGGATTTGACTCTCCTAGACTGTACTATCAGTAATTGAAATATTGTGGCTGACAGCAGACTTTCTCATCATACTTTTCAGGCATTTATTTCTTCAGACAGATTCACTTTTGATTTAATTAGTCACTTAGAGGATCCTGATTTTCTTTAGACAAGGACTTTGACACAGAAAGGTCACTTGCTGGAACATTTCTTTTTTGCATTGTATTATTCCGTCTCTAAAGTAATCACTATTTCAGATGCCCAAAATGGTCATGACATTTCAAGACAGACTGATCTGCATGAGGGGAACAGGACTATGAGATCATTGGGAATATACATTTGGGTTTACTGGGAACACAACAAAAACTGTTCTGTGCTTCAGAACCCACAGATGTATAGAACCTAAAGCTCGAGAAACATCAAATCATTTAACCTAGAATCATGGAATCATAGAATTGTTTGGTTTGAAAGGAATCTTAAAGATCATCTAGTTTTAACCCCCCTGCCATGTGCAGGGACACCTTTCACTGGACCAGGTTGCTCCAAGCCCCATCCAATCTATTCTCTTCAAAACTGCCCCTGCTGTGACATTCATTCACCCTTAGTGGGGTAGTGCTAATGTCTCTTTCCCCTTCATCTTTCCTGAACTTTACAAAACCTGCAGAAACTGAATTGTCTTTGAGCCTGCAGCTGGACTGTCAAAACAGGCTTAAATCAGTCAGCAAGGCCAAAAGGTATTAGAAAAAACTAACAGGACTTAGCCAGAAGTAATCTTTTTGCAGCCAAATAGAAAACAAAATAAATCATTCCTGTCATCAGGATGCAAACTTATTCCTGCTTCTGAAAATGAATACATACATACATATATATATAT
>NW_008656276.1:46544-63713 GCF_000695815.1 Acanthisitta chloris | reverse complement strand
TTGATTCTATGATTCTATGATCCCTTTTTGATTAATTACAGCTTTCAAGGTAGTCAGAGCTAGCAACATGCCACTGCTAGAAAGTCAGGGACATTAGATGATAAAAATATACTCTCTGTTATCCAGGACTAAGGAAGGAAAATGTTAGCAGTACAGCAGAGGTTTAATGTTCCTGTGCAAATTTAAATTGAGATTATTGGAATCACATGTATAATAAAATGGAGTCAGACACAGGTCTTCAGAGTTGCCAAGTTGACCTAAACATTCTGATAAATCTTACAGATGCTGAAATTAAATACTTCTATTAGTCAAGATGGGACAGTGCAGCAAGATTTAGACCTTGTTTCCAGTTTCTCTCATCTTCTTATTAGTGACTTGTATTTAAGACCTACTGTGTTAAACTCACCCTCAGTATTTTGGGAAATACTGGGCATTAATTTGCACTTGGACAAAATTCCCACTGAAAATAAATATTACATGTATTCCAGGTTGGGGCCCAGAGCTAATCTGTTGTTTTCCTCCTATAACCCATTGAACTCAGTTACCAATCTCAACAAACCTAACCTTGCTGTCAAAGTCAACACCATATTATATTAACTTCCACACGTACTTTGCATCACAAATAATAGGAACTTAGTTTTAGATCCAAAGGTTTAGGGAATGATAGGCAGAAGCACAGCTCTGGCAAACCTACCTACTAGCACAGTGATGTCTGAAACAGCAACTAAACCAGAGAACTTGGAAAGGAGTAAAACTGTTACCCGTAGTGATGTCAATACATAATTCACATACACTTACCCAAACGCTACCTTTGATTTTAGTACACACAACTCTTAGGAAAGAGTCCTAATCAAATTCAATTTTTATTGCCTGTTTTGTTTTCAGTGCCTTTATCAAAATGCAGGGGGAAAGCAAGCTTCTGCCTGAAATTAATACTGATGAATACTGATGGCTGTCTGCATCAAGTTGCGTTACATTCAAAGTAATGAGGTAACCCCTTGCAGGCTTCTAATCATAGTCTCCTTGCTATGAGCAGGCTTCATCCATTTACAGTGCTGAAAAAGCCCTGAACAAATAGCTTTGGTTGATTATCATAATATCACTCGCTAGTGCTATTATGTTGTATCAGCATTTACATTATAAACTTCTATTTTGGTGCTAAATTTCTAAACTGTGAAAAAAAGGCTCTGAACAGAAAGTAGATATTCAATAATGAGAAAATTGTGCATACATTTAAAAAAGAGTAATGCATTCATTTTTCAGTACAAAGGGGAAAAAGTTATTAATTCCTGTTTCAAGCGATATCACTGCATAAAAGCAACTTGACAAAGAATTTATTTCCCTAATTTGTTTTTCCTTTGAGAATAAGAATTAGGGTGATGCAAGCAAACCTCTACATAGTGCACTTTGTATGTTGGACTTTTTTCTCACATCCAGGGTGTCTTTATAAGTACATCTCTGGACTGCTTGCATGGGAATAGTTCTGCACACAGTGCTAGTAAAGTTCCTTATTCCAATGAGCATGATACAACGACTGAAGAGTTTTGATAAAACAGTTAGGTCTTGCAATATAAATCTGTTTGGTTTTATTTTTTTTTCTTCAAATAATTTTTTAATATAGATCTGGGTTTTGGTTTTTCTTTTAATAATTATTTAATATTTCTGAGACTCTGAAAATGAAATGGCTGAAGCTTATATTTGATGTAAAAATTTTACTTTCTAATGGCTATTTTTACTTTTCAAATCCTTCAACATGGAGTGAAATCCTGGCTATTTAAAGTCAGCTGAGTTTTTCCATCGACTTCAATGTAACCAAGTTTTCATGTAGAAAGGTTTTTATATATATATATATATATCAATCTAAATATAGTAAAGAGCTCTGACTAACAGCAAGTGCAATCTGCTTGATAGATGACATATTCTATGTACCTATGTAAACTATGGCTCATAATAGCCCAACAAGAGCATCCTTAAGCTACTGAGTAATTAAGAAGCAATGCATATGTTTATAAGAACTGATTAAATACAAAATATTGATATTTATGTTGGCCTATCAAATGCATAAAATACATTCTGGCTAAAAAAAATAAATAGACTAGTCCTTTACACACAAGTTTTAAAATCTAGATTTACTAAGCTGAAATTTAATAATTCTTAAACGTGCATTAGGAAGATAAGTTCTAAATCGAGCTGGCTGAGTGCTTCATGACTGTTCCCTTTACCCATTTAGCTAGCACTGAAAATGGAATATATTGGCAAAAAAAGTTATCTGTTTTCCTCTTAATCCTATTGTGTACTCTTGTTTCTGCCAAAGCTTTCAGCAAAAATGTATTTGTAGGTATTGTTAGATATCTTACTAATATTTTTTTCTACAACAGATATAAGATTATCTATCATAAGAAATTTTTCTTTTACAAAATAAGGTTTAGAGCTGAAATTAATAATTAATAGCAGTAATTAACTCTTGTAATGAATTAGATTTACTAGTTTTTAAATGCATCACTCCTATTTATTTTACAAGAGTGCATCCTTCAAAACTTTACTGAGTGTTGCTGAGCCAACAACAATTTCGCAAGATCAAGGAAATAATGACAGAGTGAAGCTAATGCTATGGTGAACTGTTATTAATTTTTGTTAATGATGTAATTTGTTTATTTATAAATCACAGGATACATGACCAGAATTTTAAAAAATGAAAAAAAAAATTGAACGATATTTGTACTAAAATGGTTCTACCTTGTTAGGCTAATTTACTTGAATTCAGTATACAGTGATTACAGCAATAGAAAATGTTAAACCTTTACCTTTCAATTCATATGCTTGTAGAAGTAAACCACTCCCTATATTAAAGTACAATATTCTCTGTATTAAATCCTTGATAATTTTTTGCACTGGTGCTTGGATGAAAAACTTGACAAGGCACTAGGTATTTAACTGGCCTATCTCTAAACAACTGTGAAGAGGTTTTTTCCAATCTGTTCTGTAATAGCACTGTGGTTTATGGCTTTACCCTTATTACAGGAGATTAGAATGAATATGCTAGTCTGACCACTTCTAAACTAATCTAGATAATCTGGACTATCTAAAAATTCATTAGACACTTTGATTAGGGGTATAATAAGCACAGATGATGAAAATTTAGTTGATACAATATACTTAAAATTAAACTAAGATTAATATAAAAAGATTAATCTCACCCTGCTCAGCCAGGTAAATCAAATCCAGGAAGGACCAAAATTATCCATTTAGTAGACAGAAAGAAAGATTTTGTTTAGGAAACATCCAAGGGTAACTCCAGGATTTAAACCCCAGAATAAGCCTTTCTCTTTATTTGGACCAGTTTATTAACATTATATGGCAGATTTTTAGTGAGGCTACCTTTTATAAAATAATTTTGCAGAAGATTCCAAAACTTGTTAATTCTTGGAATTTTGTATTTTCTCTCTCCCTCCATTTGCTTTCTTGAAACCAAAATAAATATAATGAAAAGCAGCCACTAGCTTATTACTTTTTCTTTTTATGCATTTAATCCATTTGCAACCCTTGAAATTTGTTTGCTCCTGAAAGCCAAAGTGGAATTTACATATGCATTCAAATTGCACTAATTTAGTTTTGAAATTTTCTAGTAAAAAGTCATCAAGATATCTTTCCTGTCCCAAACCCATATTATCTAGGATTTGATTGCAAAACATACTTTGGCCAAAGATCATAAACCATTTTTAGTAACTACAGTTTTCATGCTGTAATAAAATCCTGTCTAGATCAATATATTCACTAAGGAATTGTTCAGATGTGTGATAAGCATTTCTGAGTGATTTGTAAGGTACTGGTATAATAGGGTCTACTGTATTCTCAGGAGATATGCCCACAGGAATTACACTTGCACATAGGAACACAACCCTTGAATATTAAGTCATATGCATAATAGCACTAAATGACAATTAAATTTATAAGAGGGAGCAGAAATCAAATTCCCAAAGACAGCATTTTCCCTTACAAGTAAAGAAACTCCCTGATAAGCTCAGTCAAGGGGGATAACAGGTAAAATGTGGAAGCAGATCTTAAACATTTTTGCACAAGCACTGTATTTACTCCATTCTTTACATCACACAGAGAGCTGGACAGACAAATGGTGCAATGGCTAACTGATAGTCACACTAGTGGCTTAGTGGTAGTTACACTACATGCAGGATGAGATAGAAACATAGGCTGCATGATAGTAGATTTCTACATATGCAAACATTACCCCAGGCAGTGGATCACCACTTAAAGAGTTAAGGTTTGCATTCATTTCTAAAATAATTTAACAGAGAACACCAAGATTTCAGGAGTGGTTGATTGAGATACAGAATCTTGTTATTCCTTTATGCCTAATCACATCTGATGAAGAATATCAGAATTTCTTGGAGATCATAAAAAATGGAAGTGATTGAAGTCTGGTGGCTTTGTGGCTGAGCCAAGACAATCCTCAGCTTGCAAACAAAGCACTAAAAAATGCTGCTAAAAATACTTTAGAAAACATGGTGAGAAACTGTTTTTTTTGCATCTGAAATTAATTTTGTTCCTCTGGAAGATGACTGAGCAAGAGGTATTATAAAAGCAGAGTGAGACTCAATACAACAAAATCTTACCATCCGTTTCATGAGCACATATTTTTTTCACAGCAAATAAAATGGATAAAACTTTTCATAATAATGCATCACACAACCTGATTCATTGAATGGGATAACTAAAAAGCCTAATGAATTGAGGGGTCCATGTAGCATATTTTATCGTGTGGGTCTGACAGTGAATATGTATAATTTCACACAATGGAGCGGAGCTTCAAAATCAGCCACAAATATTTGCCACAAATTTGAGAAGATAAGCATTGTGCAGTGTATCTGAGTTTCAAGTTGGTTCTTCCAGACGAAAGTGATACAAAAATACGTATCTAAAACTCCTCCCTTGCAGAACATACATGTTCATTTTCCCATCACTTACATCATGGTAGATGATACCAGACACAAGGCATAGCAATGAATATACCTCCTACAGTCCCTGTGCAAGTTCAGGTTTACATTACTTTAATCTTTCCCATGTTAAAGTGCCAATAAAAGTGCAAATGTGTAGGAGATTGGCTGACCTGATCAGTTGTATCTTCAAGAAATTTTATGTTTTGGATATATTTGCATATACTGTCAAGCGCATGCTGTGCTCCATCACAATATATGACATACATCGCAACTCTATGATACGATGCTTCCGAGGAAAGTGGTTAGTGTGCCAAACCTATCAGAGTTCAAGGATGATGCTTTTAGTCATTTGGTTTAATTTTAGGCAATTCTTCAAGGAGCAGGGAGTTCTACTTGATTATCTGTATGAGTCCCATCCAACTTGGGATATTCTATGATTCTACAGAGCAGTAAGAGGTCCCTAGTAAAACATGTTTTGGTATGTCATTTCAACTTAGACAGCAACATCTCCAGGTGGAATGGTGGTGCCATTAAGTGTCCAGCCGAATATTTGATTTGGCAACTGCATTTGCAGGACCTGGAATAAACTCCAGTAAAGAGTCTTTCAGTCAAAACAATATACATTTAGTCATTAATCAAAGGAAAGACAACCCATAGGTGTTCTGAAACTCAAGTTTCTGTCCCTGTGTTTCATTTTAAAAAACAATACAGATGGAAGAATAACAACCTAACCTCCTAATCATGGAGCAGGCAGCTCCAAGCCTGCTTTCTGTCAGATTATTGTAGGAGAATTGCAGTATTCTTTGAAACATACATGGCATCTACCCACCTGCTGAGTTTAATTTCAGAGTCCAGCACTACCATTAACAGATTTAATTTTTTTTAAATCTGTGTACTATCTTACATTCATTCTCAATAAAACCATAAAGCTTTTCTCAACAGGCATATGCCTTCAGCTTCTCCTAGAGAAAGCAAATGACTCATCCAAAGGATACATGAATTACATGCATAATGTTCAAACACTTTCTGGAGTATTTTAAATGCTGCTTCTTTCCTTATGAATGGGAAACACGCATATAGTCTAAATATCAGTGTCTGAAGTTACGCTCATATGTTTTTGAGGGATCCAAACCCTCGATTAACTTGACAGGCTTCCTCTTCTTCAGTACTCCTGTTGCTTTTGAGTAAGTCAGATCACTAAGGTAGCTAAAAGCATGTCCAGGAAACATGTTCTACCAAATCATTTGCATGTGCAGAAGATACAGTCTTCGTATTCATTCCTGCATAAACAGGATTTGCATTCAATTTATTTTTAGATTTACCAAAACATAAGCATGAAGAAGAGAACAGGATTAGAAGAACTGAACCACACAAGCCTTGTAGCACAGTGAGTCCAGATCATCCCCAAAGTCGGGGGTCAGTTCATATAAGAATAAAAATTGCATTACTCAGCTCTGGCTAGCTAGTCAGTAGAAAGGAAAACCTTTCCTAATGTCATCTTACTCTTTATTGATTCTTCTCATCTTGTCCCCTTTTCAGTCCCAGTTCTCCCTTACATAAGCATAATCAAATTACAAAAGCACTATCTGATCAAATTCTTCTTCGCCCATTCTCAGCTTCATCCCTATTATTAGAGTCTCCCCAGTGCCTTTAATTTAATGAAAAGCCCTGCAGCCTAAATGTCATTGCCATTTCAGATTCCTATTTTAAAACTTCAGGCCCTGCAAGGCCTTACAGGAAGCACTGTAGCAGCTGGATGGAGTAGACACAGCTGACTGCAGGTCTGAAGCCGTTAGGAACGGAACCAGTACCTGAGCAATACCTCTCTAAAGACAGAAAAGCAAAGCAGGAGTATGTTGCTCCTCAAAAGGAGTGTGTGAGGCATGGAAGAAAGGTTAGATGGTTGCAAATGATACTGGCTTTCTTAAGTAAAACCAAAAAGATTAAATCTCTTATGTATTTCTTTTTTCATTGTCAAGCTTTTAGATAGCTTTATGAAAGTATGGGATTTTTTTCAAACCTTTGGAAACAAATAATTCAGATGGTAAAGCTGCATTAGTATTTTTTTCAATTTGGTATTGAGTTTTCCTACTCCTAGTGCAGAGAAACATCTGTGGGCAAAAATTTACACCTGCAATCAAATGCAGACTGTCAATATGATATGGTTCTCAAAATGCCTGGTTTCACTCTTGCAGACACTCAACTTCCCAAACAGTCTTAAATGAAAAAAAAAAAAAAATCTCCAAATGCCATCCTTACCTTTTGTAGCCAGTTGCCCTGGAAAAAATTTGTCATCCCATGAAAGCCTTGTCAAAGATGAGCTAAAAATGTATCCCACTGTCTTTTCCTCTGGCAATTTGGACATTCATGTCAAAGTTATGTAAGGGGCAGAGATAAGAAAATCCACATATGGTAATTCATACGCCCAGTTTACTACAACATATGGCGCAGTATAACATGAACATGTGTTCACTGCCCTCCCCCACCTCCCCTTTTTGAAATTTGGGACCCATATAAGTAATTTCTGAATGTATGCAAACTCTTATATGTAGGTATGCATAACACAGCAGCTAATAAAGAACTCATTAAAATGGACAAGTACAGTAAATCCACATAGGAATAAGGCAGATGGATAGCTAAGCAGACTATTCACATCTGATGCTAGCAGAAAAGAAAATGATAGCTTTGGTGAGTTCCATCAGTGGGCACAGACTTCAGGGCAGCACCAGTCTTTTGTCTATTAGTTTAGTTTTTGTAGGTACTAGGCAGGACTTCAGTGATTATTTGATAAGGCTTTTTCATAAGAACTCAGTAACACTCTGAAAAGCACTTTCTAGGATAGAAATCTGTTGAATAGGTGGAATTTTAAAGTTCAACATTTAAGTATATTATATATGCACCATTTTACATATATCATTATATAAATGATATATAAATATCACATATGCATACATAACTTGTATGGGTATGAAAAATTTGAATATGTTTTCTAAAATTTAAGGTATCTAAAAGCAATGCCATCCAAACATAGAAGGAAGTTCCTCAGCTGCCTAGTTACATGACAGAGCCAGGGGCAACTCCAAAGCATCAACACAACTGCCTGAGGAGACTGCCAAGAAGCCAGCTGCTGCTACTGGAAAATCTTCCAAAGATTCGCATCTGGGTCCTGTTACTGCTGTCCAAAAAAATCCACCCCAATAAATAAAAATAATAATAGGGAAAAACAAGTAAATTTCATCTTTGTTGTGAAAAACTCTTTAGATGTTATGCGATACATTATATGAATCACGATAAGCTGTGTCTTTTCTCATAGATATTCCTGTACTCTAATCACACAGTGTGTTAGTCTTGACTTGCTGCAAGGAATTAAAGAACACCTTGCCTGTCTCAAACACTGTTAAGGGCACAAAAGGGACTCACCCTAAGATAAGATGTCTGAGCCACCATGGTGGTAACTTGAGATAAGAGAGGAGTTTGCACTAATTCCAGGTCTGGCAGAGGTGAGATCTGGTTAGCACATCCTGGTTAACGTATCTGGACAAAAATCCTCACTGTGGCAAACTGTCTACACATATCACCAGTCAAACAAAGATCATCCAGAGTTATTGAACAGGTGATATCTGCAGCCACTGAACACCCACCCTGAGGAAGCATGCAAATGAAGGCATGCCTATCCTTGCTTCACATGTAAATTAGGAATATACCTCAACAGATACCCAGAATTAGAACTGTATAAAGGTGGTATTCCTAGACAAACTACCTGGGAGTCCCACCACCAAGAGCATGATTTGGGACCTGCACCATCAAGCAGCCCAGGGTGAAGAAGGACCAACATGATGCCACGGGATTTATGGGTCTCTCTGTCTCATGTTTTACTGCTAAATAAACCTCATATTATTATATTATTATGCTATTAATGTATTACTGACCTTGGCATATGGTCTTGTTTGCACCTTCCTTTGGGCAGAGGCACCTCTTGCTAATTTTATTGTAACACTTGCCTCTGGTGCCTTCCATGAACATCTGAGCAGTTAATACATTAAAGAAGCAATTCAGGCACCTAATCAGGGATATGTAATGGCATTTTAGATATCTAGATCCTAGCTGCAACTCTTGAAGGACACAGTTGTCCAATAGGTTCTGCAGATGTTTAAAATCACCTGAGACTGTTAAATACAGTCCCCTCTTAAATAGATGTCATGTTCTTTAACAGCAACTGGATAGTTGGACTTTACTCAAGACAGTTTTTTGGGACTTAGAAGTGAAAATAGCTATCTGACTTGCCCCTTCTCTCTTTGCTCTTGAGTCACTGGATTAGTGTAGTTGCAAAATGTAATTAGGATAAATATCTAGGTGGTCTTCACTTGTTCTACCTATTAAGCAATAAAATCCCTCCTCTAAATACAGGAGTGGAAATAAGCTATTAGAATAAACTCCATTCGAAGAATGCTTCTTCAGATTACCTCAGGTTGACTTTGTTGTTATTGCCAAATGACCTGATGACAGGTTTTTCACTGTCATCCTTCAGAAATCATTGAAATAATTTGAATGATAAATGATGAGTCAATGAATGAATACCCAGAATGTTGCACTGGGATATGCCAAATGGGTTCTGGTCCCTCTGGTACCTATGATCTACAGCTATGCAGGACTCAGCAATGCAGTATTTAACCTACCTTTTTGTGGAATCCTCAAAAAAAATTTCTATCAAACCATGCAATTTTGACAAAAAGAATAAATCCACATGAACAGGAAATACAGTTGTGTGCACAGTTTTATTTTCCTCAAGTAAAGTAGGCTCTCTCTTCTGTGGTGCCTTTTCTTTATGTTATTGGAAAGCCACACAAGATTAAGGGAACAAAATCTGTGGCATTCATGAAAAAGAGTTAGCAAAGCAAACGTGCACTCACAGAAAGTTTAAGGGTTTTTTGGAGCTAGAAAAATGCTTCTGAGCTACAGGATGCTCTAGGAAAAATTTGCTTATGCAAACAATTATGTGGACAATTCTGTTTCATGAGGTTTAAAAGCTGAGTCATGATTCTGCTGCACATGGAGATGAGGGTTCTAGATGGAAGACATGTCTGACTTTGTCTGGGTAGGAAGTCTCTATGGGGAGCCTTAGCAATGTGAAGCAGAGTGTCAAGCATTTGAAAATCCCTATACTTGTAATGTTGATTATGACAATACTCTGATATTAGGTGCTTTAGGAGAAATATAACCCATCCTTTAAAACCTACAGAAAATCTGAAGGATCTGTTTTCTTGGAGTTGAGGTTCCAGTTTATCACTTTCTCCTTCCATATGGAGATTACAGGCAACTTTCACAAACGCCTGAATCCAAAAAAAATTCCATGAGTTAAGCTTTATAAAAATTTGGAGGTTTTAGGAAAACTGAGTTTTAGGTTCTCTGAATGATTTATTCTAAACAAGGATATCCTTTTTCCCCTCAGATGTTTACAGTGTTTGAGAAAGGGTTTTAAATGAGCCTTTTAAAATACTACATTATGTTTCTTGAAGCTTCACTGTGAAGTCTGATGAGAGGAAGAACAGTGATTAATTGTAGTTTGCTGTCTTGAATTCCAAAATAGCAATTTTCCAATTTAAATCTCTTGTATATTTTTGTAAGAGTGTAATTTATATTCTCCCTCCTGTGACTTTCTAAGTTAAGACACAATTTAGATATAATTCCACAATATTAGAATTGGGGAAAATGAAGCTCTTTCAATTGAATATTCAAGGAAAGAATGTGTTTTGGGCTATGCCATAAATCATGCTTGTCAGATCCTTCAACGGAATCATTCTGTACAGTTACTTGTCTATTATTTAGAAAGCACAGACAATGAACAAGATAATTCAGCAGTGCTGTATCTGATTTACATATGGTTGTCTCCCTTTAATCTAAGGCTTTGAATGGACTATCTATTTTCAATTTAACTTCAAAATTGTTATATTTTATTTTGATTGCCTCATAATTGCACTGCATGTGCATATTTAGAGCCTTTTGGGCTTCTTCACAAAGATGATCTGGGGGTTTGATGATAACTAATGAACCATGACAACTGAGTGGTGATGAACTATTACATTCAAGACACATAACTTGCCATGAAATTACTGACACTTAAAGTTAGGCCATTCTCTTGTTCTAAAAATTTTTCAGGTAATTTCCTAATGGAAATCTTCTGTGAAACCAACAGACTTCACAACAAAGAATGAAGCATAAGTAAACAGTCTTGAAACATGGACTTCTTCCAGAATTTTGCATTTCAAGTACATCTTTAATAATATATTAATTCACAAACTCTGACATCAGACCCTCCATGCCAAAAAATAACCTGTGATCCGCTTTCCCACAGAGTTACATTTCAGCAGAAATATTTGGGTTTAAGTGTAGTAATTTAAGTAGAAATTTTATGTAGCATATGGAAAGCTGAATTCATTATTTATAAGAATATACTGGTAAGTGAAATCTAGTTGAAAAACCTAAAAATTTAAATATGCAAGTTAAATTTATCTGTTTCTAGGATTTAGAAGATTATTGTTTTGATTTATTAAACTACTACTTATAAACTGAAATATTAATTTACAGGACAAAAATTTACCAAACAAACATGAAAAAATCCTCCAAGATAAGAAAAAGCAGGAGTCGTTCTGCCTAGGAGAAAGCAAATCATTGCTAAAACAGCAATCGATGAGACTTAAGACAGTTCCTACTGTGAAACCTTATTGAAGGGGAAAGATGAAAACAGTAGTAATCACCAGCTGGAAAGCTTAAACTGAGAAAATACTTTGGAATATGTGTTGATAGTATGTATATGATACACACTACTAATAATTATGGCAATTGCCCAGGAATTACCATTTAATTATTCACTTCCTTTAAGAATTAAAAACTTAGAATTTTGTGTAGTATTCAAAATTGGTGTTATGCCTGCACTGCCATCTAAAACTGAAATTGAAAAAATAGACAGAGACACTTCAGTGCATCTGTTGTGTGAAATCAATACACATGTGGCAAAGTATGTTCAGACCAGACAGCACAGCTTGTATGGGTCCACATGTAAACATAGGTTTGACTGGAGGACCTTGACACCTACAGGACTAAACAATAACCTCACCAATTTCTTTAATACCAGCTGGATTTCTTTATGCAAATTGTGGTCACACCTTTGATTCAGACTCATATATCCATTTATTATCACTTCAGTCTCAGGTGATTTAAACACTAAAGCAAAATTTAACGGGATGCAGGCCCTTGAGTCACATAAAACTTGGATTTTATTCTAAAGCCAGTTTTAATAGTCAAATATAAGTTTACATACAAATTAAGGGACGGAAGTAGGATTTTTGCAAATATATAAGTACTTCTTATTAAAACCTGTCGGAGTTACGTTCTTTCAAAAATCTCACTAGGTATCTATAGGTATGTTAAAGTCCATAAGTATATCTATTCCTCTCTCTCTCTCTCTCCCTTCTCTATTAAAAAATAAAGGAAGGCCTAAACTGATTTCTGTGCCCATTTGGAATGATTCACCTGTGAATGTTAATGCTTATTACTTCCTAAGAAGCCCTAATAAGCCCCGACAGGACTGTTCCAAGGGTTTGTAAAAATAATACTAAAGAGCAAAGATCTTCCTTTGGAAAGACCAAACTGCACCAAATAACTGTCAAACACTACGTTTTTTTGGGGGTTTTTTTGGTGGGGAGGTTTTTAAAACTTTTTAGTGTAGCCTCTTTATTCTGTATAAAAGCCAAGCCTTTCTTTTTAACACAGAAAAAATTAAGCACAAATAAGTTCTTCCAGTCACTGAATCCTGCTCTTTTTGAACACATGCTCCCTTGTGACACAGGCTGTACCACGAGCTCACCTGTTAAAGTACTGGCACTTTGTTATGTACCATAAGCTATTGAAATGCCACTAACTAGTCCATAAGCTTCTGTTCTGCAAGTAAAATGTCAATTCTCTGTACCTCCCCATGTTTCTGAAATGCATCTATGGTGTGCTATGAGCCTGTAGATGTGATATTGTTTGGTTTAGAAAAAGACTAAAATGAAGCAAAGAATCATCATCTGGAGAGTCAGTTTCGACATTTTAAATTTTCTACAAAGTGAACATATGTGTTTGTATCATGAATGCATCTAACTTCGAGCAATCATTAGCCAAACAGTGATATCCCACCAGCAAAAGCAATTCCTTACTGTTACCTAGGTGTTGTAGTACAATGCAATGGCATCTGAAAGTCCTCACCACTATTGTGGGCAAGAGAGGCAAGAATTATGTTTTTCATTTCAGCTTCCAAAAAACCCCAAATGTATAGGTGGAAGAATAGTTAATTACAGTGGCAAATCATAAAGAATATGGAAATGTCTATTTGTTAGTTGATGGAAACCTAAAATCAAGCATAAGAAAATAATTTCCTGCTGGAAAGCTGCAGAGTATACCTCCCACTAGCAGTTTTGTGAATCTTCTCTGTACTGTTCTAAAATCAATAAAAAATGCATTTTCCGTTGGATGTTACTTTGCAATATAATTTTCTACACTGGGAGTTTCCTCATTGTGTATGTCTTCTTATAATAGCATCCAGTTCAATCCTGTTGGACCCTTCAGGTGAAACCACAATCCAAAAGAACTGGCCACAAAAATAAATAGAGAACGTCCTTTAAAATAAAGCAGAAAAGCAAAATGACAACTAGGTAAGACATATGCGTCTAGCAACTGACTCTTTTGACCAAGACTCAAAGACAGTATGGGAATTTTTCCTAAAGAACAGTCCCTACCTGTGTATACAAACAGATCAGCTATGTGCCTTAACAGACAGCTAGGAGAGTGCTTTTTTGCTTGCATATACTGTCTATAATCTGCACAAGGGATATGCCCATAGGCAGTGGTGTGGAGTTGACAGCTCAAACAGGTGAGCCTTCTCATATTTTTGTGTAATCAGACTGATCATCCATGGCACTACATGCAGATCTAGATGCTGTAATATAAACTTAAGGATCTGTCACAAGACATAAAACTTTCATGGTAGATACTGAAGGAAAAAGAGACTTTTCCTGTACTTGCTACAGCTTTATATCATTAATGAAAAAATATGAGGGAATAATCTTGCTATTGTGTATCAAAAGATCTTATTGTCTGCTCCTTGATGTGTTTGGATATTAATATATCCTGAACTCGTAGGTAACTAGACAAACTCTGTGTAGAACTTCAGTCAGTGTGTTCTGATCTTAAGGACTTTCTTGATAGTGCTAATTAGCTTTAAAATATCCCTCAGAGATCTTTAGATTCAACACTTAACTGTGATGGCTTCTGTACTGCACATGGCAATTGTTTAAGGCAACTGGGAGACTAGTCCCTGAACAGCTACAACCTACTTTTTGTTTCAATTTGATCAACAGAGTGGTTGCCAGCAAAATCTAAGTTACGTATTAGCATAAATATATGGAGATCTGAAAGGGCTGCTATATACAGCACATGTAAATTATTTACATCTAGTCAACCCAAGTGACTGCAGACATTGTAAGAAGCACAGCTGCTGCTGGTGCTAGAACCTTGAAGCTGTTTCTTAATGCGAATATTCATTATTGCACTCCTAGAAGACTGTAGCGGAAAACAGAGCCAATAAAAGTATATTCTGTGTTTTGTAATCACTAAACAACATGAGCAAAATAGTATGTGGAGGATATAGAGCAGCTGCTCTTTCCAAATGAATGCCTAATTGTGAAATATTTAGACCTCAGCACTATGACTTCCTTAACAATTCCTTTTCTTTTTAGGGTAGATTGGATGCCCTTGTGCTTTATTTAGATTTTCTGGCGTTTTTTTCCACTCACATGTTACCACAGGGTCTAAAGCAAACAATCATGGAACAGGAGATTCATATAATGTAACTTAACAATAATGGCCTACATTTATACAATGCTTCTTATCCCAGAGTATCCCTAGACACACTAGTTATAGCATATGTGGAAATTTTCCACTGATACAGCAAATCATACTTATGACATAGGTAATTCACTTTCCACTGACACTTTGGATTGATGGAGAAACACAAAATATATGCACCACTGTTTGACTCCTGTCCCTCTGAGAGAAGAGTGGTTGCCCAGGAGCACTGAGTTCAGCAAAGTGTACTAGGGAAACTCACCACTGAACTCCTAAATATTATACAAGTTAATAACCAAGCACTTAGGGCTTGTAGTCAAGAACTGGTTTTGACATAAAGCACATATGGAAACAAGATTTCCTTGCACAGATACTATTCAGTAATTGTGACTCTACACAGGTAAATGCCTAAACCCATGTGTAGTCACAATAGGGATGCCAACTAGCATTAGATATTTGATTTCCTGGCAGCAGCCAGCAGAATCTGCTCTATAATGAAAACTCTCATTCTCAGAACTTACTATGCCTTTGAACATTCCAAAGTGTCTGCATTCATAAATACAGCGACCACAGATCTAGACTTTTTAATAACTTCATTCTTGTTCATTCCATATTATTCTTCAGAAGAAGATTTGGTCTATTTAAATTATACTCTGTCCTAAGAAACAAATACAATCAGTTTTATCAGTGCAACAATAAAAAAAGATAAATTTTACTGTTTCCAATACCTTCTAAAGCCTCTACAGGAATAAAAAGGTACTATTATTTCCAAAACCACTTTTTATTTTCAGAAAATACATTATAGTGTTTAAACAATTTTTATAGACCTGAATGAGAGTACCTACACATCACACCAACAAATTAGAAACATAATCTTTCAGCAGAAAATATTAGGATGCATATCTTATTATCCCAAAAAGAGAAATGTGCCTATATACCTTCAGGTATTGCAGTGATAAGGAATTTTTATTTATATTTGTAGAATACAATGAGATTCCTTGGCATTCTAAAATACGAAATTCAAGAAGTGTCATATATATGGTGTTAACTGCTGTGTGAATCTTCCCAGCTGAAAAGGTAAACTCTTTAAGTAAATCTTGATGCTCACTGGACTGAAGTGTTTGAACATTTGAAAGTCATCTGATTTCAAAGCACAAACATCTTCAGGCTGTTTTTACTGAATTAGATTACTAGCTTTTATTTATAGGGAATCAACAGCTTTGTCATCAGAGACTACATTCTGAAAGACAATCAAAGTTCTTGTGTCATTAACATTACTAGGAGCTTCTTTGCACTGTCAGTGGATATTTATTGGTCATCAGTTAGCACCACTGATTCATCTAAATAGAGCTGTGCAATCACACCTTCACTTTGGTCTCTCCTAAGTCCTATCTACCTATAAAGTTTACGAAACAAATCAGTATATTGAAAGCTGTGATTTCTCAGTACCTGTTGACAACAAATTCACGTTCTATCAGCTTTACCATAATGTACTTTCTACCCAAAGTGTTTGCAAAAAATAACAGAGGGACACATATGTAAAACAAGACAGAAAGAAGAGGGTTGGGAAAAAGCTACAGAGAAGTCAACAAATTATTTTGGACCAAGTTTTAGTTTTTCCTCTACTTACTAAATGCTTCAGGTAAGTTTCCATACTGTGTGAGTTCCAATACAGTCAACAGTCATGTTCTCCTCTGCATTCAATGATGTTGAGTATCACCTTCTGCATCTTCAAACACTACCACTGCTCTTCCCATCATACTGGGAAATACCTTTTGTCTGGATTTACTCATTGTGCTCTAGAACAATGAGTTTCTGACCTACACTGAGCCTAAAGTCACATTCATAGTCATCCACAAACACGTTACCAGCATGCCAAGTTTCATGCACAGCAGGCTCTCCATGCTACTGAGGTACAATGCCAGATGTTCCGAGAGATATTTAATGACTATGACATTACATTTTTATTTAGCCATTGAAGGGAATTATTATTATAGATAATTTTCAAACTACTAGAGCACATCAAATTAGATTTTTCTTCATTTTTTTGCTGCTAAGTGATAGCAGCATGGAACATTTAATATAGCCTTAAATCTGCTGTGTCTCAAAATGTAACAGAGGAATTAAAAATTAATAAATAATGGAGTTGTCTTGCCTTGACAAAGAAATATACTGTAGCTTTCCTTTTTCTTTGCTCTAATTTTAAAGAGAATAAATGCTCCAAGGCACAGGTATCATAAGGAAACAGCTGGATGAAAACCAGAAAGACTACTCAGCCTGAATCTTCTATAATAAGTTTGAGAGTAGGAGCCAAGGCCTTTCATGTTTTCCA
>NW_008656276.1:0-46501 GCF_000695815.1 Acanthisitta chloris | reverse complement strand
GGGGTGGGGATTAAAACATTTCACGTATTTTCCTGGGGGAATAAGTCCAGAAAAGATTAAATACTTCTTTATAATGTGAATTTTACACACACAATTCATATCCTTTTGTTTGTTTATTTTAAACATTGGTGATAATGTTTTTTAGATTTAGAATTTACTTCAAGAGCTTGGAAAGTTTGTATTTGGATAAGCAAAAAATACACTTATTTTCCATCTACAACCAAGTAAAGCAAAGAAGTTCATTTGTTACCTGAACCTTTTCAAAAGAATATTAATATAGCTCTACAGGCAATAAATATTGTCAATCACAATGAAGGATAATCTATTAAATTATATGATTTTAACTGTTTTAATTCCCTTCACTAACATAAAGCAAATATTTAATTACAAAAAGTGCTAATCTGTTCCCTCCTTTTTTTGTCTTAGGCTTGTGTTCTTTGTTTTAGAGTTTTCACTTAATGAAAACCAGTTTTTAGCTACCTGTTCCCTATCAGCAACTTTCCTTCCATTATCTGCCTTTTTTTTTTAATCTCCTATACTTGCTGTTCCTTTTCTCTCCCTTTATTTCCACCTTCCCCATCTCCAAGGAAGCTTGTTTTCTAATCTGTTCTGTAGAAACTTTTTCTGTTGTATTTATAAACGTGTGTTTTCAGCCAGATGTTCTAAGCGTATGCCAAGGTGCCTTATGATTCAAGGCTTTACAGATGTTACAAAATTAAAATTCTCCTAACACTCCTTTGGCATAGCTTATTATCGATAAACAGGCTGAGAAGTTCTGACTTCCAAAATATACCAAAGGATCTGTACAAAGGAGTTTAACCAACCCTTTGTTATTATGCTTTCACAGTTAAAAAGATAATAAATATGGAAAAGAAAGGAATAGCTTTCTGATACAACACAACTAATCATAGAATCTGGGTCAAAAGCATATGAAATGCAGAGCGAAAATGCACTTATGTATGTGCAAGAAATGCAGAGGTACATGAAACATCAAAAGGTAGCATTTAGATGTGATCAGCATCTAGTCAGCAATAAAAATAACTTTGTCAGATTCATCTACGTTAACTATCACTACAGACAGGCCCAGTTTATGTAGAGGAAATCAGAAAGGACATAGAGGTAAAGCAGTCATGACATATGCAAAGCATCTTCAGAGTCAGAATAAGCTAAATAGCAATAGCTTAGGCTTCAGTGATTATTTTATTATTATTTTTAGGCTATGCACAGACAAGAAAATGTAAACAGCACCACATGCTTAGAAAAGAAAAGTGAATTAAACACATGGAAGCATATCCAACGTATATGGAACTACAAGTTTCTACATGAACTGGGCATTCTGGTTGCTCAGACCTATGTCTTTTTTTTTCTCTAGATGGAAGAAAGCTAAACTGTAGAGATTTAACCCTCGTTCTTATTAGTGAAAACAAGGGCTGCTAACTAAATTTTCACCAGTTAGATGAACCTTGACCAAAAATTTCAACTTTAGCTGCAGTTGACTAGAATCTGATATGCAATGCAGTTAAAAAAAATTAACACTTTAGGCTTAATGGAGAGAAAAGCATTTATTTTAAACCTAAATGGAGCCTCAAGTACAATCAAAGTTGAATTATAAAAAAGCATAAGGTTTAGAAAAATATTTCAGAACAAAATGCAATTGTGGCCCCATTCATCAATAAAGTATTTCTATTTTCATTGCCATTTACAGCTGCCAATTTAGCAGGGTCATTCAAGATGCAAGTTGTTTTATTAAAATAATAAACAAAGAAAGAAAGATAATGATGTAAGATTGTTTAAGATACAGGTTGGCTGATTTTCCCTGCATTTAATGAATGAATTAATTAAACTTGACAAAAACCAAAAAGCACTAGACAGCTTGTCCAAGAAGCAGTCCCAATTTGGCAGATGACTGTAACTCAAAGAGCATTTAAGGTTACCTGAAAACTGACTGGTCAAAAGGAAACATATCACTGAGGTTGGGCCATGCACATTTCTGCTTTGGTTACAGCCACAAACAAGCCAATTCAAGTAAGTTAAGCACAACTTCAAAATCAAGTGGAAGAGTTAGAGAGCTAAAATGCATTGGAACAGAAACTCATCCAACCTGCAGTATTCACAACATTTTCTATGCAGGATTTCCTCACACATAAATACTGCACCAGGTAAGATATTTGTCAAGGAACTACTAAAGTGCAATGTGAGTTGTTGTTGCTTGACGCCGCACATTTAAGATGAGCACGTTTGTGCATCAGATATGGTCTGGACTCTAAATTTTCTCCAAGTTTACTGGCTCTGGGCTTGACAGTTTAGATTAAACAGTTTCTTAAAGTCCAATTTGGAAAAAAAGTCGCAGATGATAATTTCTCAATCTAGTCAGTAGCTAATTAATAACCTCCATGGGAACACAGGACATCTGTACTACACAGGGAAAGGGAATGCCCCAAGAGTTTCCGAATATAATCCCATTTGCAGACTTGTCTTGTTTTTTGGTATTGTTTTTCCATGGTAAATTTGTTTCAGAACAAACTTCATTGATTTTGCACTGAAAAATACCTCACAGTCATGTTCACCTTTAATTACTGTAATTTCTTACACAGATTGATGCTTTCTCTAAATAGAAAATTCTTACTTTGCGTGACGAGTGATTTTGAGCAATTTGAGTGATCACAATAGTCTTCTCACACTCCCTATACAGGGTTGTTTAACCATTTGTCCTGTCTCTTGCCTATTTACTAAAGAAAACAGAAAGTAGATTGAAGATTTAATCTTTGAATTTTTTAATTTTCATAAAAATTATTGCTTATGAACATTGGGAATCTTGGGAGTTATACTTCAGGACTTTATACAAGCGCTTTTAAGAAAGTCACAAATAAAGGAAGAATATGTTGGGGTTTTTCCTCAAGAGTATGTGAAGATCAGCTGATTTTTTTTTTACATGTTAAGTCAGATAGTTGGGGATGTATCTGATAAGGACTCCTTAGAGATAAGCCTATCAGATATATAGTGACAAGAAGGAAGGAAGAGACCACATAGCTGTTTGAATGAGACTATAGCATGTGCTTGGGAGTACTTGTGCAACATTGCTACCTGAAATAGGTGACTATCTACTCTGTGCTGTCAAACTGAAGTGCTTTTGGACATATCCAGAAACAGGATTTTAAGTATGCTGCACCAATCTTTACTTCATGTATTGCTGAAGGCCTCCCATTCAGCCTGTCTTTTCTCTTCAGCCTTCCACCTACCTACCCTGAGGCTACACTGTGGATGTGGCTTCATCTAGGCTCCCAACTTCACATTCCTGCAGCCTTGTGTTGGGATTGAAACCACTTTTCTATCACAGTTCCCGAGACAGTGATTCATTTCAATGCCTCAATCATTCTGTTTCTCCCCTCTCTCCTCACCCTGTTTTCTTGTAGTTTTAGGTTCTAGCTCTGCACCCAGAGCTAGAACCCACCACCACCCCACCATCCTCCTGCAAGCTTCCAGACTATTGAGTCTATACTAGCAAGATAAGTAAATAACATCATTCTAATAAGAAATGTTACAAAATAACAGATGTGCACAAGGTTGAACAGTCAGTTAGTGTGCAACACTTGCACTCTAATTAAGCAAATTCCAATCAAAGCCAAAATAGAAGAATTTTGTCAAAAAAAAAGACCAGCAAGAAGAAGGTTGAGCAGGTATTGAGGACAGGTATCATCTCCCTGAGGCAAAAATGGTCATGTTAGTTGATATTATGTGATTCCCTGCTGTGCAGAACAGGACACCTGGGACAGGATGCTCACCTGAGGGCACCCATCACTGATCTTTCCTGCTGGCCACTAGAGAATTTTCCCTTCTCTCCCTCTCACTCCCTTTTTCTTCCTAAGGCAGTATGGGCATAGTTGCATCATCAGCTACACACCCCTGGAATAAAGAAAACTTTGTGCATGTCAGGCTGCCTCAACTTTCACTGTGTTCTTCAGTTTGTTATACCAGCCCCTAAAATACATTCATTATTTCTACTTCATCTGCTCCTTAGAGCCATTGTCTACTTCCTGTTTCCTACATGTTGGTCCGAAAAAAATGCTAGGTTAAGATGTTTACTAAGAGGACGCACTCAGGTGGATATATTCACATTTCCTTGAGTTTCAAACACAAGCAGAAGTAACACATAGCTGTAATGAAATCAGAAGACACAGTGGCAACAAGTCCTGCCCAATAGAGTACTATAAGTTTCCACAAGAACAAATCACATTTTTTATATGATCAGGAATGATGAATATGGTCGTGGAAGCTAGTTTGATAGAATTTTCCCTTTGTGGCATCTTACAAGATAGGGAAGTTGGCTCCTTTTTGTAGCAATGAACTTCTGGGGTGAGTATCTTGGTTGATGTCTCCTGTGAAAGACCACCAAGGAATCAGGAAAACTCTCCTAAAAGTGGGTGTTTTCTCTCCCCCTGCCCCCGGCTGTTCTAAAAGTTATTATCTCAGATTTTAACATTTAGGCCTGAAAGATAATGGTTATAAAGACAACAGAGTGTGGGGAATTTGCTCAGTTGGTTGTCTAGTTGTTCATTTTTTAAACCAAGTGGAAGAAGGCAAAGATAAAAGAAAGAAAAAGCAGTTATTCTTTCTCATGTGAATGCAGCCATGGGAAACTGTGCTTCACAGGCCGTGAGACTTTAATTACAAAGGCTAAAGGCTGGTTTCAGTAACCTCACATAAGAGCACGTGTCTGCACTTTTTAATTTATATTCTCCCCTCAGTTTACAGAAAGCTGCCTGAGAGCAGCAGCGTCCTTTGATCTCCCTGAAAGTCGCTTGTCTCTAGGTAGGGACACCATATATATAGTTACCTCTTTGTTCCTCTATCAGCGTTCTGCTGTTTTAGTCTTTCAGTTGTTTTAGAGATACATACAAAACTGTTCTTCCTAACCAGCTCAGCAAGCTGTCCTACCTGGAAAGCACAGAATGTCTCTCTAAAATGGCTTTTTAACAAGTTTTGCAGCGATGCAGAATTACCTAAACCGATGCTGTAGATGGTCATATGTAGCTGTCCACAACAGGCACCTGGAACTAACACGCAACTGCCTCAAGCGAGGGAAAGCAAATTTGAGAATAAAGCATCTCTTGGAGAGCAATTGCCCATGTGCATTCCCACTGTGAGAGATCCACATTTGTGAAAAGCAGAATCTTGGCAGGCAACCCCTTGATGTGCAGAAATTTGCAAATCATTTCAATCTAAGCCATTTTCCCATCCTTGCCAGAGAGCACTATGGCTGCAAACGTATCCTGATAATCACAGCTACTGAATTCTAAGCAAAATGAAATTTCAGCACAGAGTCAATACTGATAAATGCTAAAATGCTTAAGAGAAATGGCATTTGATTAAAATATCCAGAACTTTTGTAGCTAATGTATCAACCTTTTGTATAGTAGAAACCTAAACCCAGGATTAGTGGAAATTTTAAACAGGAATTAAACAATGTAAAGATATGGCATTATTCTGATAAGATTGCAAAACACAGCAGTGCTCCTCCACCCAGCCCTTCACAGTAATGTGAAATTAGAATAATTGACGCTACATACCTTTCTCTTTCATCTCTCTCTTTAGATATCTCACTGCTGAAGAAACAAAAGCTTGGCCAGGAACAAATGTAAAAAGAGGTTATAAATTTCAGTATTTCCTAAAGGTAAGCTCAAGTCATTCATCTTTCAAGTGCTTACCAGAAGCATCTAGTATCTCACCAACAGTGAAAATGAATGAGTTGGATCATGGGTTTATCATGGCATGGTAAAGCCTCTGGTCTAACCATGACATTGAGATCAAAATGAGAAAAAAAATCAGATTTTTTCAAACTAACACTAAAATATCGTTAGAAAGCACCACCCTCTTGAGTTCTTCAGTCTCTCCAAAATGGCAATTAGAGTAGTTTTATTACTAATTTTGTAGTATTAATCATCTCAGATGAGCAACACAGTCACAGATTTCAAGTAAGGTACCATGGAATGGAAATTGCTACTCAAAATCAGAATGGAGCTGCAGCTTTTTGCACAAGATGATAAGGTTCACAGAGGGCCCACAGACTTCTGTATATCTCCAAAAGATGGAAAACAAGTTGGCCCAGTATTTTAAAATGGTTAAATAGTTCTTTTTCAGTCTTGAATTTCTGGGGTCTTGAAACCTTTTATAAGATATGTTTCTCCTACTCACTCCCTGTTTCCAATGGTTTCCCACAAAGTGTTACCTACTGTCTCCTTTATTTTCTTTTAATTTCACTGTTTTCCAAATTTTTAGCCAACTGTAGCATTATGGAACATAAGCAAGTAATGATCAATTTTTAAAAGATTACAGAGCTTAAATCTTAGAGACAGGACACAATAGCATGCAGTATGTAATTTTATCTGTGAGACATCCATTTTCTATCATTAAACTATACTATATAAAAGGAAAAAGTACACTGTAAGCACAGTTATTTTGTCAAAGAAAATACTCAAGGATTTTTAAGGAGAGAATAAAAATTGCAAAATCATATGCCATAAGGCTCTAACCATGGTGTAAAAACAAAACCAAACCCTTTTAAGAATACTGTTTTCTTCTGGAGTAGTAGTTGTAGGATGTCTGAATGCATACAGGCACTAACTTCCTAATGATTAGCACAGTTTCATTGACAGGCTCTGCTGCAGAATCACAAAGCAAACATAAATTGCAGCAAATTAGCAGAAGACTTTTTTCTTTAAAGAAAAAAGTTTAATGGATGTTTTGCCTGAGGAGCTGATTTCAATGGCTTCTCAGCAGATGAGCGCACTGATAGGAACCACAGAAGCGTACAGTAAATTTAATAATGGCTCTATGCCATACCATGATTTATACAGATCCTCATTCAGGCACAGGCTCTGCACATTCAAACCTAGAAACTAAGTGTTCAGAGCCATGAAGGCCTGGGTCTCTAGGCAGAGATAGTACTCGTGGCTGTCTACAAATATAGCTACGTCTCAGGAATCCAAGTTGCGCCCAATGAATTTAAGACAGCTTTATCAATAATTTCAGTCACAGTAGAATTCAGCTCATAAACAAAATTTCTGAAATATGCCAAAAGGAAAAGGAGATTTGGAAATACTTAGAAAAAAGATTAAAATGAAGAAAATGTAGTATCAGGAGGACTTTTTACTGCAGCTGATCCATCACCATATTCATCTCCCCCAAAATACGCACAACAAAACAAGAGCTACATGTTACAAAGACAGGAAAAAAACCCACAAAAACCTTCCAGGAATACTAATTCCAGTTACAATTGGCAATAATTGCCAACCTCCATTCCGGAACATTTTAATTTACTCACGGCAAACTGACATTCAGATAGGTGAAAAAATAGTTTCCTACTTTTAAAGACATCAAAGAAATTGCTTCCAGTCTCATCTTTACAATAGACTATCCCAAGCATAACGCAGGGCAAATATCAGCACTGAAAAGAAAGAGTTTTCAGAAGTGATGCTTAATCATGATAGCCCCGTCAGTGCTTGCTTATTTCAATGTCTGCAGAATTGACACACATGTTCTCATGAATAAATTCATTGATATCTCTCTCAAACATTAATATGAAGAGGCAGTATGCTACAGAAATATATCTATTTGGGATGCTATAAAACCTTTCAGGAAAAAGTGCACGTAAAAATAGGCATTGAAGATGAATAATTATTTTGTTGTTATCACCTTTTTCTACTGTATCTATCACCCACGGACTCAGACCCCAAATGTCATCACATACTTGATGTTCTTCACAAAGAGATACGAAATATTGCTGCGAGTTTGGAGTGGCCAAAATTGTTCATTGTTATGTTAATACTAACACAGCCTCTACATGTCTGAGACATTTTCCTTGAAAAGTTACACTCTTCAATCTACTGGATAACACAGTAGTCTGGATAGCAGAAATCACTTTCTTTATACAACACTGCAATAGCTTAGATGAACAGTTTATTTGTGTTTCAATTATACCCAATAGGAATGAATCCCAAACTCATTCTTCCTATGCTACCAGAAGAACCATTGTGGGTAGTGCAGGAGTGTACCTGAGAATCCCAGCGATGACCCAGGTTAATATAGTTAGAGACAGAAGAAAACTTTTGATCTCCTCTTTGGGTCCACACTCTCCTTCATTTGTTTTGCTGTCCTGGGGGCTGGGGGCAGAGGGGAGATTTCCTGTTCTGACAGTGCTATTGCATTCTATCTTCTTAAGGTAATTACTCTGGCTTTCTGTAGATATACTGGATTTTGACTTAAGGCCCTTTTATGTCACTCCAAGAGGAAAGAATAATAAAGGTCTTAAAGTGCTTGAAAACAGCCTCAAGTCCAGTCATAAATAACTACAGAATTACTACCTAAATGTTTACTAAGCTGAAGGAAGACATAAATCACATTATATCTAAACGGAATAAAAATACTAATAAATAGAAGTTTTGCAGCACAGATAGCAGTAGAAACAAATATCACTGCAAATCTTTTCCCTTTAAAGTCTGATTTAAATTGAACATAAATGATAACACAATCATATTTTAAGGACAAATGTAGGTTAAATAATTTAAATATATTAGACAGCTAAGCCTTGGCAAAAAAAGAGGCAGTCTGGACAGGAATGTGTATTCTTCATGATCATTAGACGTTTTTGTTGCTGTGATATATGAAGTCTAATGATTTGATGTTATTTTCTTCAAAAGTTAAAACAATTATTATTTTTTTAGAACTTCAGGAATTTTGTTACTACAGTCGTATTTACATAGGATTTTATATTTAAAGAACAAGCAATATGCAGTGACTACCAAAAATACACTGGAGTGGATTACCATGGTTCTCCTTTGTGCCTTGGCAGCATACAACCAAGATCATAATTACAGGATTGCTGCCACCTGCCAACTTGAAGAACTAAACCACATGCTTCCACAGAATAATAAAGAATTCTAAGATTAAAAAGCAAATGAAGGCTAAATCCTAAAGGTCTTTGGGGACGTCTGAGCTGCATATTTCTTCTGTACTCCTTTTATCAATTTTACTTGCCCACAAAGATGAAAGTTCTTCCCAGTTAAACAAGTCCATCTAATGAAATGCCTGAATTTTCACACAAGTGCTTAGAAAACTGAACATCTGCAATTTGCAAACTCATATTAAACCTCATCTTTGTATTTATAGCTTTTTCATCTTGAAGCAGGGAAAAAAAATAGACAAATTGTTCGCAGTGCCAAAAAACCCGGAAACTCAGCTGAGAATTTCACATTAAGAAGACATCTTAATGTGAGAAGAGGATCATTGGTATATATATCAGTCAGAGAAAAGATTTCCAAAGTGCTGTTATTGGTCCATGATTAAATTTCCCTCCACACTTCTTTTTTTTAAAGCAGATGTATTTTAACAGAGTGATGAGAAAAGGATTTATTCAGAATCACTTAACATTTATACGAAGGAATAATTTAAATTATCTCTGAGAGTATATTAATCTAGAAGTTGTTTTTCTTCCTATGAGATCACTTTTATAGTTCTGTGCCCATTCACATTTTTACTCACATAAACATACATATTAAATTTCATTTTAGAATATTTACATGAGGGAGTAGTATTTGCTGTTGGACTATTGTCTCAGTAGTCCATACTTCAGTTTAAATAAACCTAAATACTTACAAAGGTTTATGTACAGATATCCTGTGGAGTTTCTTCCTCATACTTTCTATTATTCTTAAAAATTAGTAGGCCTTACCCAGGTAGTACTTAAGATCACTTAGAATTTTGCTTCAAACTACCCAGTATTGCCCAGACTGTATGACCTAAGGCTGTACCAATGGAGAAGAGTTACATGCAAAGTTATGATTCCCTACAGCCTTCCACATTATCTCTTACTACTTACACTTTCCAGTTCTAAAAACTATTTAATGCACAACTCCACTAATATTTACACATCAGTAACTTACTATACACAAACTGAGCAATATTACTTTCTGTCCTCAGCATCCCCTTCCAATATTAATCATTTCTGGCATTTCAAGCTAAATATGTAGCTCCACAAGATCTTGGCTTAGGATGCAGAACTGACTTAAGAACTTTGAAAGTCTGAAATATGCTCCTGATTGGTCCCCCCACAGCCACCACAGCTGTGCTGGTGATGCTGCATTACATGACATGACATAAAAATATCTATGCCATCCCCAGTTCCACTGACACACCCATTTTGGAAGCTGCATGAGACCACCAGTTTATAGAAATTTAACAAAAAAAAAAAAGAATGGAATTCCTACACTTAGAGAGTACCTATCTGAAGGGTGTTAGGGAATTTTATGTTTCTACTTAAAATGCTGTTCCTGCTCTAAATGTAGAGATGATTCTTCAGTTTTGACTTTCAAAACTGACATATTCCAAAGCACTTAAATTCAACAATATTTTTTACAACTTTGTAACTATTACACAACCTTAATCCTAACTTAATTCTTCCTAGAAAATGAGTCTGAGAAATACGTTGGAGCAATTCCTTATTTATCTACTTATTAATCATATACAACTTATAAGTAACTTATTTAGCTTGTGATGAACTGGATCAAAAAAAAAAATCAAGCAGCGCAGAAAAAGCCAAATTAAAAGAAATACCTTTTCTAGATATCTGAAACTACAATACACTGCATTTTTTGTTATAGGCTTATGAATCAGTATCCATAAGATTTTCCCTGTTGTCTGGCATACAGTATCAGCCACAGGAAAAGGTTAATCTTCAGGGAAAATATCATCTCTCGGCCCTGTGCATTTGTTGGGGTTACACAAGCTTTCTTTGAAGTTGGCTGTCATCCCAGTAAAGCTGCTTTAAGTAGTTCAAATTAAATATCACTAGTAATACACATTGGTAGCAAGTAAAGGCAAGAAAGATAAAAGCTTTGGGGTAGAATTTCAGGGGGAAATAGGATTATGTTTGCTCAGTAAGATATTCCCCAAATTATAATTTTCAAAAGTGTTCAGGCTTCAGTCCTACAGAAATTCATTCTACTCAGTTCTGAGAGTATCTGAACTTGATCTGATGTGCCACTACTAGTCCAGCAAATTTGGAAACATTTTCCATTCATTCCTGGTAGCGCTTTCACTTACAAAGATGCTATCACTTTGAATATTTCCTTGTATAAAGACTTCCCCTCTGGGATTACTAAAGGAAACCTATTAAAATGTGTCTCCATCCTTTTAGCAGACAAAAAGAGAAAAAAGGAATGACTGAATAAAACAGGAGCTCAATGCTAAAGCAGAACATGGCCAAAAAGCAAAGACTACCAAATAGATACCCATGTAAGCCCTTGAATATACTAGTCTTTGACTTTGGGATTCTGGCTACAGTCAAAGGACTCTTCGTATTTATAGAATGTTTTCAGATATCCAGAAGTTTGGCTGAACTGCTGGATCCTTAGGAATCTCAGACTAATCCTCTGCCAATACACATACCAGGTCTTACGTGTTGTACCAAGTGTGATGCTTCTAAGCCGTCCTGACCCCTTTGTGACACACATGGCTTTGTACATGCACAGCAAATCTGACTGGGTTTAGAATATGTCCAATTTACTGGTCATGCAAAACATACGTGTACTTGTGCAGAGGTTCTGACATTTCTCAGAAATACAGGGTAACTGTTGAGTGTAAGCTGTACAGCATTCAACTGCTTCAAGGAGAAACAGTGCAGAAGGAATTTAATGTCAAATATACTTCTACAATATAGATAATGCTGAAAGACTGAGGAGACCCTTCAGTTCCTCCTGATGTGTTGAAGGGTTGTGGTGCTTCTGATTCTCTTCAGGGGAGCACTGGCTCAAAGTCAAAACAGGAGATATGAGTTGGTCATGAAACTAGTTCAAATATATGAGAGCCACTACAATTACAGGTCATGAAGTTACAAGAAAAGGCTCTATTTGGTAAGCACTAAATAACATGAGTATTTAAAGGCAACAAATTAACATGACCATCTGCCATTTATAGAATCAGTGTTTAAAATTCACCTATCTGAGGAATTTTTGATCACACAAGAAAGCCAACCCATACTTACTACTGGAACATAAGAAAATTCATGACCGTAATCAACCCGAGCCCAGACTAACGTGTTTTAGTTATCCAGAAGATGGGAGAAGGGGAGGAAAAAAATGAGAGTAGAAAGAGTTTCAAGCAATTTCAAATCTCTGAGTTTAATTCTTGAGGGAAGAGGCAAATGTTAGGACCATACATATGCTGACTTTGGATTTCAACATATTAAAGAACGTCATTGAACTGATGATTTGAGATTTAAATTGTTTCAGTTTGCTGAAATTAGAAAGCATCTGTCCTGTCTTAGTATCAGACCACTCATCTGATTAGAAGTTTTCTTATGATTTATACCATCTGAAAGGGAGAGAATTTTTAAACAACAAAGCACATTGTAGGGAAGACTACCTTATACAGTAGGGCAGACTCAGTTTGAGATGATTTGCAAATGGTATCTGTAAATATTAATGCACTTTGACATTGAATATTGCATATCATACATTTTAAGTGCTTTCTAGTGTGTGGATGTTTACAGTGAAATGATGTGCTTCTGCATATGTCTATTTTCAATTCAAAGTGTAGCTTCATTATGAAGAGTGATAGCATAAAGCTTAGCAGCATGAACATTCCTCCTGAATTAGCACAAAATTGATGTGCATCCTTAACACAACCTTTTAATTGGGTTTGTGGGCACCAAACAGCTTCATGAGCATTAGCTGTTCTTTACCTTTATTCTGCAGTTCCAGCTTTTCAGTATGCAAGCTGAATATTGACCCCTTTTAATATGGAGTGGTTTTGCTCAGGCTGGGACTTCATTTTGCAGTTGCCTTCATTAAGCAACCAGACACTAAAACCTTGTAAAATTCCATCAGTCTTAGGAGTATTGCTTCCATCAGTATTTTTTTCACACTGTTCTTACTGACTCTGTAACCTTCTTTCATAATATCCTTAAAATGCCTAAGCAGAAAATGGCCACAAAGAATTTCAATCACAACATCAGTATACAAACTTCATCACCCTATGTTAAAAAGAAATACTGAAGGATCTTAAACATCACAGGCGATATTGAGAGAATAAGCATACTTATAGATGTGCTAAGAAAAATACAGACATTTCATTTAGATTAACTACTGGTTAAGTGGATTAGTAGGCCAAAAGTGGTAAAAACCCAGGTGCAATGTTCATTCTGCAGAACAGGAACAAAATCATGAAAGCTGCAAAAATGTCTGCACAATGTATCCTCTGTGCCTTCCTGCTACTCTGGTGCCTGCTTCCATTCCGAGTATCTGAGAAATTGCTCAGATCTTTAGTTTGGCCTGTGAAACACCTTGATTTACCTATATCAGATTTGGGTTGTTTTGCTTCCTCTGCTTTTAATAGAAACGTTTTCTTTGCCTTAGTCTTCTGCAGCACCTGGCAAAAATGAACGCAAAGAAGTCTCCGAAGACAGTGTCAAGAGATCAACAAAACCTCGTTTTGCAATGAGCACAGAAATTCCTTACATGTATGTAGTTACTTTGAATCTAACCTACCTATCTAGCTGTCAAGCCAGAACACATGCTGAGGAAGAACAGGTTGCCTTAGTAACCCCAGTCCAGTTGCACAGACTTCAGAGAAAATGAATAATTTTATCTTTCTGAAGCACCACAGTGCCATTGTACTTAAATATCTTACATAAAAAGTAGATATACATTACCAAACTCTCCATATACACTTTGAGCTATTCTTATACAATGGGTTATAGAAGACACTGTTTGAGAAAGCTTTTCTTTTTTTCTTACCATTTGTGACCCTTGCAGCTTTTTTTTAATAAAAGCCAGCACTTACTCGTTGCTTTTTGGGGGGTTTGTTGGAGATGAAGGACTGATAGCTTTACAGACTTAAAACTTGTGTTCCAGCTGTGCTATGTATAATGATTAATCTCATTCAGAAAACTACTAGCTACCTAAAAGCGATTTTAATATATGATATTACTGGGATGTTCAGAGAAATCTTTGAAAAAAACCAGTGACAGCACACATCCAATATGCTTATTATTGTGAATAGCTTTTGGCTACACAAATTTCAAGTCTAAACTGTACATAATATGCCATTAAATTGTAATAATTGAAAGTTCTAGAGAAAGTAATCTAACGATACCCAACAGAACAGTTTTAGTTCCATGAGAATATATTTAATTAACCCTTAATAATTTTCACCTTTATGACACTGGAAACTCTTCTAGGATTTGATTTACAAAATTATTATGCCATTAATAAGAGAAAGATATTATTGACATACCAAAATCCAATTTAATTACTCCCTTGATTCCTCCAGAGGCAGAGAGAAGCTTGCAATTTTCTGACACTATATTCCATTTTCAATATTGTGAAACACATAATATCTCTGACTAGGCCAGAAATGTTGCAAAATTGCTTTCTCTCTGAGCTACGAGCACTATACCAATGGATTCTGGCTACCTTGGAAGTTCCTTTTTTACTTTTACGGTATCAAGTATCCCACTTAAAACTTTACTTATTACTGTTTGAAAGAAATATTCTCCTATGTATGAGCTTCTACAGTAACTGCCTGCAACTTTCTATTGTTTTCATTTTTTAAAGGGATAGTTTGCAATGTATTTAAGAAAATGGAAATTACTCCACTATTTTAGACATGGATAGGTCATCTAACTGGCTACTCCAGAATTTGCATGTAAACAAGAAAAAATAATTCTTGTTTTGTTTTCAAACTGTCAAGAAAACCATGCCTGTTCGCTTACACAATTAATAGACTGATGTATCTTAATGAAAAGAAAAGATTTACATACAAAAAAATCCACACAAAAGAGAGAAGGAAAAGTCTAGCAAAGCTGGGCCAATAAAACCTTGAAAGAACATTGTCATCTGTGCATCTAGTTCCATAGCTCTTGCTGAAGAATCATGTGCTCCCATATGACATCACAGGAGCCTGACAGCTCAAGATGTAGTCTATCTTGATTAGGTTTCCAATAAAAGGAAAAAAATGTAAAAAAGTAATCTTGGTCAACAGCCATGGCTCCCAGGCAACACTTTCCATGCTCTTCCTACAATTTTTCTACTTCTCCTAAACCTCTCAACTTTTCTGTATTTTCAGCACTATATGTGTAAAGTCCTACATCCTTTGAAGTTTATACAACTTAGGGCACTGATATTTGTCACCAGAAATTGCAGATATTCATTATAGAAAGATATTGGATAAGATAAGCTGAACAAATTGAGATTTCTTCAATTAGTTCATTCCACCATCTTGCCCTGCATTGCAATTTTGTGTGCAACTATCTTTATTTCTCCTGTGTATAGCAAGTCTCTGTGGCAAAATAATCATGTGAAGTATTTAGACTGTTATGTTATCAGGGACAGATTTTTTTAATTCTCAGCTACTGGAGATGAAAATCAAATGTATTTTAAAGTACTCTTGAGGAATTTTCTATTCCTTTTCTTAATAGCAGGTTATGTTTATTGGTAGCTAGCAACTGCAAAGTCTTAGCCAGGAATATGCAATATTATTTTTGAAAGCACTATAGAGAGTGGATGTTATGGTTAGTTTAGCTTTCAGACACTGGATGAATTAAACTTCCTTTATTTTGTATATATCCTACTTACGAAAGTAGCATTAAGACTGACCTTACACACTAGGTGTCAAAAGGTGCAAAAGACACAGAATCCATAACAGCTAAATCAATCTGAAAGAAATATATGGAGCAAAAATATTTAATCATCATTTAGGTAATACTGGAGTGATAATGTAAACAGAGTGAATATCACCCTTGGATTTGCATTCAAGGAGAAGGAAGACATTGTAAGAAGAGAGTGACTACCCAGTTCTTAACACCATATGATAGTTCAGTAGACTATAAAATAGTCAGTGGCATGGCTACCTGAAAATAATAAATACTCCTATTTTTTATAACTATAAATATAGTGGACATATTTTTTTAAAAAAATATATGTACACATACACAACATTAAACACTAAACACTGCAAGACTAAGCAAAGCCATACCTACACTTGTGTACCCCTCCTCATATCTGGATTATTACATACTTGCTGATTACATATTCACAAAGTATAAGACTTTTGTCTCATTCAGTGTGAGAATGTGTCTATTTTGATCAGAATTCTGCAGTAAAGGTGGCTGGTGTTTATAAAACTGCTCATTTATTGCTGAGTGCTGACTCAATATTTAGGAGATTTGTGGTTCAAAGTATAACCTTAACATTACTTAATGCATTCTCCAAACACTTACACTGGAATTTTTATCATGTCAACTCTAATATCCAAATCTCTCATAAACTTTATCTAATGTATTTTTACAATGCCTTGTTTCTACTATCCTCAGCAAAAGCCAAAACTATCCATGGTTCAATGTATTCAATAACAAATAATTAGGATTTGATTTCCTAGAAGCATATATGTTTCAGCCCCTGATGCAGGAAGGGGATTAGGAAAGCCAAGACCCACCAGGAGTTTAATCTGGCAAGAACAGGTATAGCCTTAGCTGAAAGGCACTATCCCTATAATGCAATGAAATATTAGGAAAATCAAACATGTTTTATGTGAAGCCATCTTGTAATATTGACACAATTCTCCATTCAGAGTAGGACTTTTGATTCTTTTTTTCTTGGTAAAGACTCAAATTAAAATAGGAGAACCTTTATAAAAAGGTTTTTTTTGGTCACAGTGGTTGAGAATACTGAATTCCTATCCAGGAGAGACTGAGTGGTGATGTTCTAACCCTTCAAAAATGGATTTTTATGGAAGTGTTGACACAGTGTTAGTTATACCATCACAAGTACAACGCCAATACATTTCTCCCTTATGGTAACAGACAGTGTTGAAGCTGCCCTGTCATTTGGCATAGAACATTTCTGTACCAATGTAATGTGACAATGTTATTATGTCTGCTATTTTCTATGCCATAATAGCAGTATTTGTTTCCACAAACGTGCCATTACTTTCACTAATACAGCTATACTTATACACTGCCCGACTAAAAACAGATGTAAACTTACAGAAAGCAGATATATCTATCTCTTAGAGATTTGTTTTGCTGTGCCAGAGTAATTTTCAACCCTACACCTATAAAAAAGGCTGAATTCTCTGAGAAGATAGCTTTCACTGCATAACCTGCTGTTAAATATAGTTACTATGTTCATGATGTATTTTCTCAGAGGAGTTGCATGCAGCCATCCATTTGTAAGAACAGCCATTAACTGTCTTTTTAGTACAGTCTTTATATAATTTCATTTTGTAGGAACAACTGCTACTGGTCTGCTTTACACTTACCAGTGTAACACTTCTGTCTGTCACATCTAAAGAGCACCAGTGCCCTGAATCTCTAAGTGTCATATCACATCAAAAGGCAAAATGACAATCTGTATAGCATCTTGGGGTCAAAACTTCTCCTGCCTTGTTTATCTTACAGTAAATAGGGAAACTGCACCACACAGAAAGTTCCCACCTCTGCCACCATTGAGGCTTATGGTCTACAGGCATTCCATACTCACTGGAGTGGATTACTGACGTTTGCAAATAAGCAAAATTTTGCGATGGGTGTTCCTGACTACAGTTACAAATTGTAAAACTATAGCCTTACCCTTAACTGGTCAAGGGTTTTTTCCATAGGATTGCATTTCCTAAATTTCTCCTTAGTGGTCACACAGAGGACACTCTTGGACTGGAAAAGAAAACTATCTGCCTCACATGGTACTTATTCTTAGAGAACTTTTTAAAAATAAATCTTCATTTTAAGATTGTGCACATTTTCACCTGCAATAATACACTGAGCAGCACAGGAGTAATAATTTGCTGTTATAATAAAGATTAAGAAACTTCTTGCACAGTGTGTTAGTAGAATGTATTACAACACTTTACAAGAAACTATTTCATTATTTCCTCCACATTTTCTGTTTTGGAAATTAAAGACAAGAATGATACGAGTGAAACATTTGCATTGTAAAGCCTAGGAATGATGTATGTCAGATCTTCATGCACTGAGGTTACTATGGGAAACGCATTGAAAGTATCAGCTCAAATGCAGCAAGGTAATTTGTGCACATTTATGCAAATTGCAGATGATACAAAGCTGGGAGGAGTGGTTGATAAACCCAGATGTGTGTGCTGTCATTCAAAGGGATGCTGACAAGCTGGAGAAGTGGACTGACAAGAACCTCATAAAAAAAAGGGAAAATGCCAAATCCTGCACCTGGTTAGGAATAACACAGGAATAACACGCATCAGGACAGGCTGAGGCCTGACCAGCTGGAAAGCAGCTTTGCAGAAAAGGATCTGGGCATCCTGGTGGACAAAAGTTGCATGAGTCAGCAATGTACTCTTGTGGCGAAGAAGACCAACAGCCTCACTGGGTGCATTAGGTAAAACATTGCAGAAAGTTTGAGAGATGTGATATCCTTCACCTCTTCTCAGCATCTGGGGCACTACCTCCTAGTGCTGGCATCCCCAGTGCAAGAACACCAGCACAAAGGAATAAATCCAGGAAAGGGCCACAAAAGTGATCAAGAGCTCTCTCATATGAAGATAGACTGAGAGAGCAGAGACTGTTCAGCCAGGGGAAGAGAAGGCTCAGTTGGAATCCAGCAATATTTTTAAATACCTGATCCATGGGAGTAAAGACAGATTTTTCTCAGTGGTGCCCAGTGACAGAACAAGAGGCAATAGGCACAACCTGAAATATATGAAATCTCATTTAAACTTATGGAAAATGTTTGTACTGTGAGGGTGAATGAGCACTGTCACAGAGTGGTAGTGGAGTCTCCATCCTTGGAGACACACAGACCTAGATAACCTGTATTATCTGACTCTGCTCTGAACAGAGCAATTGGACTAGGCAATCTCCACAGGTCTTCTCTCACCTCAGTCACTTTGTCACTGAAATTTCTGCTCATATATACATCCCCTAAGAACTGCTGGAACAAAACAGTGGTGAGCTGTGGTTGGGTTTAAACCTGGCTGAGGCCAAACATGCACCCAACTGCTCACCCACTCCCTCTGTTCTGACCTTGGTATTTCCTCTGCTGTTTCTCACTCTTTTTGCTCCCTTATTATTCAACTGTCCAGCATTTTGACACCTGGACATGGGCATCCAGTACAGGAGGGATGTAATTCTCCAGAAACCAAGTACTTTTAACTGTTTCTCTTACTCCCATGGACACTTGTTTTTAAGTGGTCAGTTTTTGGGTTTGATAACAAAAATCTCTATGAGATTTTGATGTCCTGAATACTCCATTTGAAGTAAAACAGTATATTCCCATGTGAAGTAAGGCAAGGTCCTGCCTGCTTAGCAATACTGGGGTAGATTTCAGCTTCTGTCAATCAGTGTCGCTCCACACGCAATCTGCAATGGAAACATGCTCAGACACACACACCACTCAGGAAGGTGCCTACATCCTTCCTGAAGGGGATGTGTTTTCAGCAACAAGCAGGTGCTGTTCCAGACCTGTTGCTGAGATAATCTTTCTTCACATGAAGGAAATTCGTCTTACTTCAGTACTGTGAAGTTTAGCCTATGGTGTGCAGCCTATGCAAGTTATTAAAAAAGTAGTAACATTTCATCATTCCTCTTCCCATTATGCTCTTCCCAAACATAGCAGAGAGCAGTCTTGGAGCATCTAGATTACATTGAGGTTACAACATATTTTTCTTCCATTCCGGCATATATAACATTATGCAAAATCTCTCTTACTAGATTTGCTTTTCGGATTTTTGATACCTGAACTAATTTAAGGAGCCAAGATAAGCAGAAACCAAATATATAATATTCACCAGATTCTGCATTCTATTACAAAACACTGAGAATAAATTTATATATCATGTTTGTGATAAAAAAATATTTTAAAGAAGATATATTTAGGAAAAAGTATTTTTAGCAGTCATTTACTAAAGGTACACTATCAGAAATAGTGTATTGCAAAGTATCTCAATTGTGTGCAATGCAGTCCATAATTTTACCATATAAATGAGCCTTCACAAATTGGTAAATATCCTTCTTAAGTTCATCAATTCACCAAATTTACACGTTAGCTGCCACTTGAAGAAATAATTCATAGAACAGTTCAGGTCCAGACATCAGTTACTACCAAGACATTTATAAACAGTTTTTCCTTTGTTAGATGTTACATATGTAACTTCTTATTCATAGCTTTTAGTTACTTTTGAAGCAACTCAAAGATGACACAAGAACAGAAATAACAACTTAAAAGCAAACTAGAAACAAATAATTTTCTCCTGTAGCAGAGAGGGGGCTGAAACCTTTAAAAATATATGTTTAGCAACATGACTAATCACGCACATTGCTGGGAAGTGCAAACTCATATGCATAAAGTAAACCCAAACCATTGCTCAAATTATCAAAAGGTTTTTGATAGCATTTCTACCATTACAGCAACTGCAGAGAAACAGACTGAGAGGAGTCCTTTCCATAGTTTTCAAACTGTGGAACTTTCAAAAGAATAAATAGTTTTCTTTTACATGTATTAAATTTTCTAGCCTTGTGAGAAATACAATTTGAGCCAAAAGCTTTTCGGATGATAATTATTCTGTTATGTTACGGTTTGTCAAAGATGGCACACCTTGTTGTAGAGTGGAAAACCAGAACAAGGCATAAAAATCCAAAATGCTTGACTAGACAATGATACCAACACTTTCTATCATCAGTCATTCATTCAGGTCAATGTATACAAATAGAAATAAAAATGCTTAGCCTTAAAGAAATTCCTACTTCATATGGATATAAAAATGTGCAGCATTTAGATATTACAAATGTGATGAATTAAAAATAGAACTCAGTCGCTCACTTTTATCATTTACCATGGATCATTATGGCTCTTCAATTACTATTCCACCTTCACTTCTGCATAATTCTACTTAGATCAATAAGGTTAGATTGGAATAAAACTAGATTATGACGTTGGTGAATCAGGACCCTTATTTTTGACACATTTAAGCTTTTCCTGAAAGACCAGATGGTTGGTGTATGTTATGCAGTTTTATTCAGATGAAATCTAACAGAACTAAAATACTCAGCATGGTTTTATTATTGGCATGTTTACTGTGTCACCTAAAGAAATCTACAAAGGGAGATAATGAGCCTTGTCAACTGTTTCACAGTAATTACAGCCCTCATGATAGTGCTACAAAATTATAATATGACTTTAGGTAACAAAATGTAAACCATTTTTTCAATCAGAAAAAAATCCCCTTTGTTATATTTATGCAGGTAATGGACTATATCGAACAGGTAACCATCAGTATATTAGACTTGCAATCAAGTATAATAAAGCCAAATTCTGCCAGTGTTTGGTAAGCACATTGTTCAAAAACTTCTCCTGTATATTTTAGCTTTGTTCTTCCCACAAGCCTTACAGATTTTCACAGGGTTTACCAGTTCATTTAAATGTCTAATATTAAAATGATATAAAGCTTCAGGCACTTGCCTTTAAGCTCTCAAGCATTCAGATGGGTATTTTTTTCATGTACTTACGGTCATTGCATAATGGTCCACTAAAGGAGGTCATGCTACAGTCACAACTGAATCCATCCCACTGCTGTAAGCACACGCCCTGGTTTGCACACGAATCCTCTTGGCATGTTGTACTGGGGCCTGATGAGAACATATGAAAAAGAACTTGCACTTTGTCTTCCAAAGAAAGGTATTTCTCACTGGATCACATTAACTAGTTGCCAACATTTCAAATCAAATGAGCAAAGAATTACCAAGTCAAACGCACATAAACTTGCTGATTTTGGAGCAGCATGTAACATTAAAAGGGTGGGTTTGCTTTACTTGTAAGATTGATATATCGAACACAGAAGAATGCACAAACAGAAGCAGAGTTTTTCCAGGTACAGTGGGAATGTTAACTTTGTTGTCAGTTATTTATCTTATGTCAGACCATTAACTGGTTAAATATTTTCTAAAAAACTTTATTATTTCTTCCTATAAATACATTTCAAACAGCAAAGCCAGATACCACAGAAATCAATACTCTGGGATATGAAAGATTGGATAATAAAACAAAACCCAAAGCAAATTAAAAAAATGGAATGAAGCTACACTATTACAATTATTTTAATCCCACAAATTATTTTAAATGATTTAGGTCTGAAATTAGGGGGAGTCTGGGATTCTTTGGCAGGAATGTTGACAAGTACTGATTCACATGCTTCAGGGATCCCATGCAGGTTCCTTTTTAAAAGGGAAATGCAGAAAATCAGACTACGAATGAATTGACATGCCAAAACGTGACATATGCATGAAAAACAAAGCTACTCTATTTCTAGAGATTCATAACTAGACTACTGAAATATAAAGAAATTTCAAAAAGGAATGATCAAAGCACTAAAGCAATCACTATACAAACATATTCAAGACTGAAAGCCTTTATGCAAGCTATGCTGGAAAATGAAGGTTCATGTAGCCCATTGTTTTAGAGGTGTGAAAGACAAAATCTGAAACAAAATAACACACTTGAGTTCTGAAATGTACAGAGCATTTATTGCAGAAGTCCCACTGTGCATTGGGGGTTTCAGTCTTGTTTAATACACACAGGGCTATCTACCTTGCAAATCAGCTTTCATCAATGCAACTTGTCAGCAAAATAAAAAAGCAAAATATAGTAAATGTTAGTAAGCAATATTGAAATGGCAGCAAACACAGAAAAAAAACATTCAGAGTAAAGTGCATGCTGCTGTTAAGAGAGAAAGAAATGCCATATAATGCAAACAATGCTAATAGCCATAAATCTTCAGGCAAGCCAAAATAAGAAAGCAGTAATTTGCCAGTATTTTACTAGAAATATAATGGTTAATTGAGCTGATGACATGTAATGAAAGAAAATTAAAAGTGGGGGTTTTTTTCTTCCTTGGATAGATATAAATGAATTAGCAGAGTAAATGCATCGCTGAATCCTGACTAGCCATTTGTCATGTTCAGATACACTGAATTCAAGAATAATTAGCACCATCATCCTCTGTGGTCTTTTTTTCTAGCCCTTTCTTTGTGGCTGGTGAATGAAGACTGAAATATAGACCGTGAACCACAGTTTACTATGAGCTCACACACATTTCACACTAATTCTTCACACTACAAGGAAAAATTTGGTTCTGGAATCATAAAATTGTCCTGGACTATTTTCGAGGACACACATCAATATCCATTTGAAACTTCCACTGCCAGTCATTGATGACAGGGAAAAACCAGTCCAAAGAGTATATAAATATATATATATATTTAAATCACACCCTAGAGAAAAATCCACACAACCCTTCTTTACATATGGCTTCTTCAAATATCTCAGTCTTGGATTTTATTTTGATTTGCCAGCATTTTAGAAAAATCTGTACCAATATGATTTAAGTCATCTCAATGACCTCTTCTTTTAAGTGAGGCTCTGCTGAAGCACATCTCTGAACCAGGGCCTGAACAGTCACCAGTGTGACTAAGAACGAGGGCAGCATACACTGCATCCGTTTTGGCAAAACTCTGAACTATTCTATTTTCTCCTGTTCAAATAATAATAATACCTATAACTGACTTACTGCAGTAGGCAGGCATAAGATAGCGATTTCCTTTTCTTTGGAGTTTAGAGCCCAGAAGTTTAAACATTTGGGCATTACATCACCCTTTCTTGAGCTGGGGATTATAATGACAGAATCCCATAGCTGACAAGACACATTTTTTTCTCACCAGATTCTGCTACTCGGAAACTTTACAAAGCTGAAGTGAAAATATCTGTAGGTGTTTAAATGTTATATATTCATGGATTTATTTACACTTTAGTTATGCAATGTTGAATTTCCTCATCTTTGCAAAAGTAGAGCAAAAGTCACAAGGACTTAAAAGTACACAGACTGCAGGACCCTGTAGGCACATTAAGAAGTGCATGTCAAAACACAGGTTTAGAAAAAAAATCACAGGTACAATCTTGTTAAAAAACAGGGTATTTTGCTTTTTATGAAGTTGATTCTTCGCACTTTCGGCTTATCTATATTAGTCATTATTCAAGACTAGCTTACATATAGGCATTTCTTTTAATAAAAGTAGGAATTTTATTTTATTTAAAGAACAGAGGACTGTTGAATGCTGGTAAATACTGCAATATTTACCATAACAGGTTAATATTTTCCTATATATATATTGCAGAACTAAGCTCTTTAGTAAAAATACTGTAATACACTCTTCTCAAGCACCCATCTTTTTATTCACAATCAATTTAGATATTCTAAATGATTCAGTTTTCATTGCAGACTTTTTAGACTGGATTTGGTCTCTCCTTTACATTTACCCTATATAAGGGCTTACATGCAATATATAACACAAAAAGCATTATAAAGTCACATATACATTGTTTTACAACAACAAATTTAATATCTTACCACCAAGAATCTTCATGAATGTTAATATGTGAAAATTTTCATATAGTTCACATAGTACACAAAATTATATATAGACATGCATGCACACAGTGCATTTTTCTCCCAAATATCTTAAAACTATGTTTATAGCATACTGTAATTTTGATAATTCTGCTTTATGTTAAGTGTGAAAAAAAATTACAATGGATTTGACTAGAGAAAAACAGTGTTGACACAACCTGGCTCTGGGGTTTGCCGTTAACAATTTGAAGAGCTAGTTAGCATATTTATGTTTCTAGCTGTTAGTTTCTATCTGTTCTAGTCATTGAAAATTTGTCAACAAGGTGAATTCAGCCAAGTGTGAATTCTATTCAGTGCTCAATGATAGAGAACAGAGATACCTACCAGCCTGTGGTTGAAACTTCAAAATGCAAACCTTAAGACTTGCCACCACCAGTCCCATGGTGGGTTTGCAAAAAAGGTTTCATGCATTTATAAGAGTAATGTCAGTGAGAAATAGAAGTATTTTAAGTAAAAAGTCTAAGAGATAAAATTAATTAGCAGTACATTATGGCTTCATAATTTGACAGAAGGGAGAAAAAGAACTTCCACCTTTTATTTTTTTTAAATTTTATTTATATTTTTTTACCAGAAAGCTGAGGAATTCAGTCCTGTAAATCTGAAAAACATCAAATTCAAGTGCCTCACTTCTCAGGACAGATTTTCCAGCAGGCTGATGTCTTATCAAAGAACATATACCAGTAGTCTTTTAGACTGAGAGTGGCAGTGACTAACACTGTTTTGAAATCACTTCTGCTGCTGTATCCTGAGCTCTTTGGACCTGACATCTCAGGAGACTTACAGAGCTTACACACCCCACTGCAGTGTGAGATAGATGCAAAACACTCAGCTCTGTAAGGATGGAGACAGTCCCAGCTGTACACAGCAGCAGAGGTAGGAGAAGCTTGAGGCATACAAAAGTTTTTTAGGAAGCAGCTAAATTCACAAGTGACTTAAATCATATTTTAGGTGGCAGAACACTTGCACATCTGATTCATGATCTGCAGACAAAAGACTGACAGATGGGTTCAACAGGAAGACTTGATGTAGACGAGTGAGATGAAAGAGTTAGCTTGCAAGGTTAAGCAGAAAAGTTGGAAAGGAATATTTCATTCCATGCTATTAAAGATTTCCTTCTATGGGCAGAAGACTTTTGATGAGGCAGTTATCTGGGAGCCAGGCAGCACATCTGGTTTGTCCAATTTGTTGTGTCAGATGATTTTGGCATTGGAAAAAGCGGATCGTCTACCAAAAAGTATAGTAGTTGCATGGCCTTTATTATTTTTGTTGGCAGTTTTATTAAGGTGAGTTGTGCAACTTGTTTAAAAGGTGAATTCACACACTAGGCCCGTGGCAATATTTCTTTGAAGTACATAAAATTCATTTAGGAAATTACATCATTTCTAAAGAAGCTGTGAAATGCATAATGGAATTAAGGCATTCTTTGACTCATTGAAGGGATAGTGCAGTCAAGGAACTTGCTAGCACCGTTCAGAAAGCAGAATCTAATTTTTTCAACTCAGTGACAAACTAATTTATACATATTTTTGCACTACTGATAGAAATACGCAAAATTCACATCTTATTTTTCTGTAGCTTCAGTGTCTATTTCAATAGAACTTATACTACTGACTAAAGGTAGCAGGTAAAGAACAAAAGAGTTCCACCTGTACAAACGTACTGTAGGCACAACAAAAGAGGAAACAGAATTTCTCCACCAGAAAGCTTTATCTTGTGAAGCTTGAGGAAACCCACCCAGCTCTGCTTGGACTTTGTACAGTTTCAATTTGCAAACTTAACAAACTTGATATCAAAATCATCAAGTTTACGACTTGAAAGAAAATTCTAGTGTCATCTACACATTTTTCTGTCTAGAGGAAAAAGGCACTTTGGAGAAGGGAGGACACAAAATTGAACATAGACACAAAATCCAGAATTATGTGAATAAAGTAAATATGTAGGGACAGAAAATGTATTCAAATTATTCCATAAATCATAGTAAAAATAATGTGGGATTAAATGACAGCTGGGAAAATAGCTAGAGATTGACACAAATACACCTCTTTGAATTCTGTCCTCACTTAAATTCCATGATATTCCAGATGAGTCAATAAAGACATAAAAATGTGATATAAGACATATTTGTCTGTTACTGATTTCATATAGAAAGGCTCATGACATTACTAATCTCAGTGGTAAGCAAATATAGAGTAGATATAAGACTGGTCTTAAACAGTTTCATAAATTAGCCTTGAATTAATCAACTCAAAAAGTCTGCTTTAAAAATGGAATTAGTTAGCTAATGTCTCAGCCTTAGCTAATGCCTAAGTGCTATGAAGAAATAAAGAATTTCATTGAAGCTAATTATTCTTGTTTCTATCACTAATTAAAATACATCAGAAGTAAACAAAATACATGCAAAATATCTTGCCACTAAAGAGGTATAGAACCTATGTTATGAAGCCAATTTATGTTCTCAGATAAATCTCTGTGCTGTAGGGCAGGCACATGTTTGTCTCCATAATACTTAAAAAATGCAACCTTTATATAAGAAAAGGTCAAGCAAGATCAATTAGAGCAGGCAAAATATAGAATCTTGGTGTTTGAAGTGTACATATCAACAAAATGCCGCAGGATTTGCATAATACTTTCACTATGATATAAAAAAAAATAAATCAGCATATTTAATACCTTCACATCCTCTTTCTATTTGCCCATTGCAGAAGAGAGCATCCGAGATTAGATCAGGGAGCCGTCCATTCAAGTCAACTGATGCAAGACAGCCTTGGAATCCCTCTTTTGCGTGCACCAGTTTTGGTAAGGACTTAAACATTTCTTTGGCCACTCCTCCAATATACAAATCACCTGATAAGGAGAAATAAATATTAGATACAGACAAGAACCTGTAGAACCTTTGACCTGCTTGATCTTCTGTCCTTTCTGTGCTGAATGACAGGTATCTCAGGAAAACAGTCTTCAAAATAAACATAGAAAATTACAAACACCGATAACACGTATGATTCTTTGGTGTTGCAGGACTATATTTTTTCAAATGCAGTTGTAGCCTTCACATTTGAATGACTAATTACTTAGAAGTACCAGGATATGTTATTTATGCATCAGCATATGTATTCAGGAAACATGTATCTGCTTCACAGAGGAGGATTAAATCACAGAATCTCCATCCAGAAACACATCTAGCACTGATGCATACTGTTCACATACTCAGAGGACCTGACCACAGATCATACCACTGATGGATCCAGCACACTGGGATAAAAGACAACAAGTGAACACTAAGATCCACCAGAAGTCCATTTATCCAGAATCATCCATTCTAAAGTACACCAAGATATAAAGGATTTAGGGACACATAAAAAGAGAAACTTAGGGATACCACTGTTAAGCAGCAAAATGACTAACTGTTCCTACCAAAACTCATACCCTGTGTCAGTCATGTGGGACTGGGGGAGTTAGATGCCTTTAAAATGGCAATAGCACACTTAGCAAACTGAATTTTATTGCCAAAAATAATGCTGATGACAGACACCTGTTATAAACAGCTCTCTCTGATGAACCTCAGGCAACTTACTCAGGACTGAAAAGTAGTGCTTATCTCCTTTCGATTAATGCTTAGCTTTGAGACTTACTTTGAAAGGACATAACTATAATTTTTCTCTTAAACACCAAGGAGAGGATGCATTTTTTTTTTTTTTGTTTTAAATCAATTCAGGCACTGCCTTTCTTTCAATTGTTGGGTGTGTCTCATGGGCAGAACAGTGACCTTTCAGACCAACATAACCTCCTCCTGTAAAGTGTGCCTTAAGTGTCAGAGTGTAGGTTTAACTAGCTGCTTTTCAGACCTGTTGCTGAAGACAAGCTGCAGAAAAGAACCTGACTCTTGCTTGGCCAGAGAAGGGAAGCATGAACAGCCGGAATAGAGACTTGGCTAAAAGAATTCAGTCCTCCTCCTGGCAGACAAGATGTGCTTGATTTCTTCTGTCACAGAAAGAAAGGAATGAAACCATGGCCTCCTACATCTTGCATTACTTAAGTGTCCTGCTGTATTATCCTCATACGCAGAAAAAGCAGTAATCTTTGTCAACTTGGTTGGAGTGCTTACAGACAAGCTCCTTCAGGCACACAGGAACACCTGAGTTTCGGAGAAGCATTGAACTTGTTTGCAGGAAGGTGCTCATGGCAGCACCCAGTGACAAAATTCTTACTCTACCTATGCATTGAATCCTCACTGTTTGCATGTTTTGTCCTAGCATAAGTTTTCCAGAGACTATATGAATATACATTCTAATCGACATTGTGCTTTCTGGTACGTCCCCCAGTCTGGATGATTTTGGAGCCTAGGCCATAGGATGTACCAGAGAGTGTTTCAGCATCACCTCAAATAAAAAATTTATAATTTCCTACGTGTTCGCTGAGCTTTGTAGGCTGGTTTTATAGTGACAGAACTCAGAATGTACTAGCTAACACCACTACCCCATCTGGCTAATTTTAATCTCCCTCTTATCAGTGTAAGATGCATTCACACCTTTTACTGGTTCTCCTGGCATACTTCCTTGTTTGAAAGGGAGTGCAATTTACTGCTGTTTGGAATGGTTTACAGTTTGCCTGCAAGGAAATAGCTTGAAACAAAGAAATGTCTATCAAACTGTGAAAAATTTTTAGTCACTACATACCAGCCCTATACCTCAACTTCATTTGAATTAGCGAAATAGAGATAAAAAGCATAGGAACACACATATTATTAAATATATAAGCAAACCAACCAAAAGTCTTAGCAACATTTATAGCATCATATATTAAGAAACCCCAAGTTTTATCCATTCTATGTAGATAATTTGGAAAATAAGATACTGCTTTCCTCTAGAGCTTTGAGGTACAGTGTAAATCTCAGAAGCATGAGATTAGACATAACAGATTAAAATATGGTGATCCATCTGTTCCCACAAATGGGATCTAATTCATTCACAGCAGAAAGATTTCTGCACTTTTCAATCTGCTGAACTGAAAACAAATTTAAAACTCTTGCCTCATGATAAAGACTCCTCATCTTTTTCTTAGGTGGAAAATCTAGAAAGCAAAAACCTTCCAGGTTTCCTGAAGTTCTGTGCTTTCAGTCATTGTCAGCTCAGAACAGAGAGATGATTCATCTCAACTGATTCCAATAGACTTAAAAGAGTGAAACTCCAGAGAGCAGGACTAAGAAAATCACTTCTATGCTAAAAAGATTAAACTTGATCTATTGTACATGACATGTGCAACGTCATTTTAAACATCCCAACATGTAAACTGTCCAGACAACCATTTTTATTATGTGATTAGTTAAATCTTTAAAACCCCAATCTTTCAGATTGATCCTCTGCTTATTCTGAATATCCAGCTCTCAAACACATTGAGATTCCTATATACAGTCATAGAACAACTATCAGTTATGATTTATGGCTAGTTGAACTCCAGGTCAATGTGCCAACATATAAACTGGACCTCAGAATATTTGCTTCTGAAAATATATACTGGAATACAATTAACTAGGTATTATATGAACTGAAGTGCAATACATTAAGTTGAGTTAAATAAGCTGTAACTCAACAGTTTACTTCAAGTTCCTTACGAGTGTTGATGCTTAGATGATCATTATATGCTGTGACAGATACAATTTTTACAAAGATGTGTTCTGGGTAATATTTAACTTTGTTGATGTTGAAAATAACTTGAGATCTGCTTTTGCACTAGGCAATACACTACACGAATACATATGATATATATTGAGCAGCCATACTGACTATTAGACTTCAGCTTTTATAAAGTATATAAAAGTATTTTTATGACTCTGGGCTAAACCTTTCCCAGGTTTAATATTAAGTGTGGCTTGAGTTTGCTGCTGATGGCATAAAAACACACTTTCTCTCAGAGACAAAATTGGATTACGGGATAGGCTCTGGAATTTAGACTCAGATGTTTATTTTTGTTTTAAAGTGACTCAATTTTTTTTCACTTGATTATTATAATTATCTGCCATCACAATTTTTTGCATAGCTACTTTTATTCAGTTAATCACATGCCGTTTTCATGTACATCTCAATGAAGATGTAGTTTCCTACAAAACTCAGTCCATTAGAAATTCAGACATACAGGATTGCAGAAAATGTTAATTAAAATATTTTATATCGAACATGCATTGGCACAGATACAGAAAAGATACAAGATTGTCCCTGCTTCTACTACAAGAGATGGGAGGAATCAACATAGTATGATACAAATTCTCAGGTTTTCTTTTATTTTCACTTCTTACATAACTACTATCTAAACTAGCTGCAGCCTCAATGCAATACTAATGCTACACTGCTACCACTGAAAATGTGTGACCATCTCAAGAAGGTGTGCACAATGGAAAATGCAATTCTCCTATTTCTTTCTTTCAACAGATGAAGAGTTTTGAAAGTACATATGGAAAGGGACATACTTGTATTCTAGTGCTAACCATAGTTTATGGAACTAAAGTTTAGCTATTACCTTTCATGCACATATTTTCTTCTGACATTTAGTTTGATTTTGAAGTGTATTCCTGAAAAGGTCTCATTTTTTAATAATAATTCTGATTTTCCTTAATTTATAAAGGAAAATAGCCAATTTATCTAAAATACATTAACTGTCATAGGCAAAGTAACAGGTAGTAAAGAAATGGGTGAGGGAATAGAGTGCTCCAGGATTTCCTTCTGATCTCTGGAGAAGCTTCAAATAAAGCAGTTAATTTGAAAGCAGATCTCACAAGTCTTTTCTTAGGTATACTGGGAATCAGTACACAGAGTTACTCCCTTTTTGTTAGAGAGGGAAGATTGTTTCCTTCATTTTTCTGAAGCCAAAAATCAAGTATGCTACAGGTATGTTCTCACCAGCATGTTCATTGCAGGCCAGGGAAATCAACTGGAAGGCAGCACTTTCAGAGCTACAACTGTTCCACATGGCGGTAATGGTACTGGTCAGCACTGACAGAGTTTAGTGGGTTTCATTTACATCTTTTACAGGTACTGCAGATCTTCAATTATTCCAACAGGAGCTTTCCTATTTACACCTATTTATCACTTTTCTGACTTAGAGCTGATTTGTGCTTTTAGAAACCAGTAAATTTAACACAGAAACAAATTGCTAGCTAATAAATGAACCCACGTTCTCAATGTATTCATTACTGGAATCACACACACAGAACACCACACAACAGTGAATCACACACAACTGTTGGTAAAACAAATGCCAAATCCTCCTGTAATAGCTCATCTTTTTTTATCCCAAGCCTCTGCATTTCTTCAAAATAAGAACTTCGCAAATGCTAAACCAAAGAAATGTAAAATAAAAACTGAAGATGCTGTTTTATTTATTCTTTTCTGAGTAACTACCAGAAGTAACTTATTATTTGGCACTCCTGACATTCCTGACAGGTCATTTCACAGACTTTCCTCCTTTCCTGATTCATGTCTACACCTGAGAATTCTCACATGATACATGCTGGCAGGCAAAAACTATTAATTTAATTTAACAGCAACCACTGTCTTCAAACATTAATAAAGACAGAATTATTATCCATGTGTTTATAATGGTAACAGCAATGTGAGAACACTGCTTAGGTGTAACAGATGCACTTGACTCCTTAAGCAAACCAGCAGCAGTTTGGTACAGGATCTGAAGTAGGTAAATGCTTGAGCTGTAGCCAAAAACTCCTCTAGGAAACCCACAAAGGAAGAGAGTGATCTTGAGTGAGCATTGATGCATATGAGCTTGCAACACTGACTGTGTGACTAACACATGGATAGCAAGCAGCTTTTCCAAGACTCATTTATCAAGGAACAAATGAAGTTGTAGGTACAAGGAGTCTCATATATACCTTTCCCATTGAAATTTGACTATGAGCCAACCACTTTATAGCATAAATACAACAGCCTAAGTGAGCCTTCTCTGAGCTCTCCCTGCTAGGCAGCCTGGCTGTGTAGTGGTGATTTACCTTTGATCCAGGATGCCTCTCAAGGTTGTTCCTCAAGGCATAGAGACCTATTTATGAATGACAGATCTTTGGATAAGTCCAAACTAAGTTCTCTCTAAATTGCAACTTGACTGTACACCAGCAACTCTCCCCTTGAGTTGGGACACCTCCTGAGGTTTCAGATGGCTTACCTGAGACTGAGCAACCTTTCCTTATCCAAGGCAGAGAGCCCCTCTATTCCCAATAGATCCTCGTAAGCTGCTGATTAGTTATATGCTAAATTAGTACTCATAAAAGAAAATATAGTTAATTCCTTTAGGTATAAACCTTTTCCAAGTCTGAGACCAAGATTGGACCTAGCTGCACGTAAGCTCCATCAGGAGTTTAGATTGCAAGGGAGCTCACACTGAACCTTGCAACAAAATGGGAGGACCTCCCTTACCCTGTTGCATCTTTTGTCTGGGTAAATAATTCTAAATTGCTTCTAACTTAATTTTCCTTTGTATGCTTCATTCATGTAATAAGTAATAGAGTGAACCTTGTCATCGAACTTTCTTAAGTTTTCATAAATTTATATTTAAACCATTTTTGCTGCCACCTTTTATGGTGATTCTCTAAGCAACCCTAGACCACTCATTTCTGGCAAACTAGTGTAGTCCACAGGAATCTAAATCAGGATTTGTGACATCAGGGAACAAGTAGTTTAACCACTATATAGTTTTTTACTCTCCAAAAATTGTGTGTTTTATGTACATATCTGGTGTTCATTTCTTGAACACCTCTCTTGACAAGAAATGGACACCATTCATTCAAATATGGTTCCAAGTTTGAATTAAAAAAAAAAAAAGAGGAGGAAACAGTGAAAGGAATTGTGGCTTGGCTTCTCCTAACTTTTTTCATTATCTTAATAAAAATAATATCCCTGGACATACTGATGCCTGAACAAAGGCATCTTCAAATCCACCATTCTCTCCAAAAGCAGATATTCTCTTCATTCACCTCTTGTGCTTCTGGTTTTAACTGTACTTTCATCTATTCTCTTAATTTCTCTTTCATTTTGAAATAAGTTTCCTTGTCTAGTTTCTAATGTCACAATGTAGTAAATCACTACTATGTTTAGGAATGAGATTGCTTCTGCAGCATACTAGAGTAGTGTTACTCCCCAAGAAAGAGATGGATAGCCCTGGCATACCATGGTGAGTTCTGAAAACACAACAAGCATCTCCACAGTTCCTTTATATGACATATGAAAATACAAAGGAACATCTGGCTGTGGTGAAGCCAAGGTGTCAGGCACACTTTTTCTCCAAATACATTCTTTTGAAATGATCAAGCATATAACAGCTTCTTCCCTCAGGCAGGCAAAGAGGAACAAGGACTGAAAAGACTGAGAAATACCATAGGGAAAGTCTCGAAAGAAAAAAGTGCTCACTTAATTCAAGTCCTTCCTAAAACAGATGATTTGCTGTTACAAGATCAATAGAAATCACTTTGTGGTATCTTAATAGTCGCTCAACGAAGTACCAGGTGGAACTCATTATAAGACAACTCACAAAATCCCAGCTCATGGTATTTTTGGGGCATCTGAAATGTGAAAATAAATTATTCTCACACAAGCTGAATATGCAGTAACTCAAACAAAACAGACAACATCCTGATCTTGAATCAAGGGATATTGTCTCAAATGAAAATGTCATGTAGGCATGATATGCCTTTGACACTCAATGAAATATAGAAGTCTACTTGTCCTTGATGGCCTTCTCTCCTCTCCAATGTACAAAAACACGTATCTTTTGCACATTAACTTTGTGCAACCAGCAAAGCAGAGCAGTGACTTTTCTTTCAGATGTGTGGTTTCAACACTCTAGAAAAGGAATTGGGCCTGAATAGTGAATGAGAGCCTCTCCCCACTTCCATCATTCATAACTAAACATTTTATTGCTGGTTAGCTAACTAATTTGTTAGTTATTATTAACTAATATTTAGTTAACTAAACTTTGTGTTCTATATGAAAAAAAGGTATTTGACCCTTCAAAAATGTGGATGAAATACAATTGGTCTTTTTTCCAATAAAACTAGAAGCCTGCTGTGATCATAGCCTGTAATAAACTAATTAATAAACTGAAGGGCAGTTGACAAAGACTTAAATGATGCATCCACACAGCTTCTGCAGTACATACGCTCCAGCATATGGCTTTACAAATCTCCCTTTCCAGTAGAGATTGTGCACTTTGCTGTGCATTCACAGGCCTGTTTGGTGCTAGAGCAAAGCATGACTGATTTTTGTCTACCACTTGCAAGGGCACTTCAGGGAAGACATGAAAATGTAAACTTTGTGTGTTATGTCCACTTACTCACTTCAAAGAGTCCATTCTGTAGCTTCAGTATTGATTTGTGGTTGATGCCTTTTGGTTTTGACGTGATTTTTTAAAAAGAAAAATAGGCTTTTCAAATATTTTTCCTGTTGGAGTGATGAATTCTATCACTTATAGACCCTCTCTCACCTAAGAAGGGAAAGGGCAGCTAGTTTACTTGTCTAGGTTCTACTGAGTTATTTGTCTTTTCAAATACTTCAGGCAAGAGGCTGTTGTAGGATGTGACAGGTGGTGGCTTTCATCTTTCACATTCCCTGTACTGATAACCAAGCAAGGCAAAATGTTTGCAGAAAAATGAAAAAAAAAAAGAATTTATGGGTTAGCAAGTCACTCTTTTGGGAAGGAATATAGAAACTGATCTTTTCACCCCAATTCTACACTGCTTTCAGTATCTTGCCTGAATACCCCATTAAAGGCATTCAAAAAAAAGAAATCACCAGCACTGAAATGCTGACATTGTGGGTTTTCTTTTGACGTTCTTATTGGCACATAGTACCTATTGTAGTTATTTGTCAAGAGAATTTAACTTTGAAGATATTTCTTCCCTTGGCTGATACTGTTCGCTTTACAATTTCATTGTAGCACCGCACCATAGTCCACACTGACAGAAAAAAAGGCAGTAAGAATTATAAGAGGTACCAGAGAGAATTTACAGTTGATGGGTGCATCAGGAAGAGCAGCTTATCGTTTTCTCTTGACACCAATTTCGATGGCAGTCCACACTGGAGATATAGCTGCTGCTCTACTTTTCTCCAGGTATCCTGATTCCATCACACTACTCATAACCATACTACTCTCATAACTGTATTGAAGATTTTTCACACCTGTACAAATGTCCTTCTGTCTAGAAACTTTTTCTCATGCTATTGCTCTGCAGCTCACTGTTTTACATCTCAGCTCTGCTGGATGTGCTCTCCACTTCTGCATGCACAGCTTGGTGCTTGGTTTTCATTCCTATTACACTTTTTGACTCTATTCAGAACTGTTCAATGGTTATGCAAATATGCCTAAGTTTCACAAGCAAGTAAAGCCGTGTGATAGGAAGTGTGTGTGTGTGTGTGTATGTGAGAGAAACAGCAACAACAGAAGAATGTCCTTAGCAGCTAAGTTTTCAATAGAGAAAAATAGATATGCAAGAGGTAAGTGCTCATATCTGAACATACCCCTGGATTTCTCCAGGTTAAAATTTCCCCAGGAATCCTATTTTCAAATAACATCTATTCTCAAACAAGAAACAGTTACACAGAAACATTTAACATTTTCTTGACAATCAAAATCCTCAAGATTCCCAGCTGCTTTATTTCTCTTTACTTCTTTTTATCCTCCTAATGACTAGATGGAAAGTACTGGCATTGAAAAAGATTAAACAGATGCAAACCCAGAGCAGTCTGCTTGTCCAATGGACTGTGAGAAAAGTTGGTGATGCATGTTAAATGGTAAATAATAAAATCTAATTGCCACGTAAGTTTGCGTGGCAATCCATCTCCCACACAATCAATGCTAGGCCAATTACTCTGTATGAGGGGAATGGTTGTGGTGGAGAGGTGAGACATTCAAGCACATCAAATGTCCTTCATTTCTTTCCTATTCTGACCACTTTATACATTGTATACACCTGAAAAATAGACAAAGTCTACTGAAGCTGGTATTTGCATGGCATAATATGCTCAGATTTCCCTTCCTTCTGATATCATTTATTCACTGTCTGCTTTAATAGCCAACACATGCTTTAAGCAGAGGTTGTTTTCAAAACAGTGAGGAATTCCTCTTTCCAACAGACATACTAGACCGGAGATCATACTAGACTGGAGATCATCTACAAAATTCTTCCTTTAGCTAGTAATTCAGGCATGAACTCCACATAACTCCACATAAAGCTACGAAAAAGCTGAGATGTTAAATGCTCTTATTTTGAATGTATGTTTCCAGGGGTAACGTTTTATATGATATTACTTGAGATCAAGACAATCACCTCCAGACTCTAAGGATATTCCATGAATTTGCCCTTTTGCAAAAAGGACTGCTCAGTTAGAATACCAAGACTGATGAGGGTGGTGCTCTTGTGCCCACAGCAGCATATTTTGAAAACAAGTTCAGGATGTGCTTCTTTGCTGGGGGAGTGCTAAGATCCAGTGCAATGGATTTACACTAGATATCCAGATTTTTTGTTAAGTTTTAAGAGCATACGTATGTCCTGTGTTATCCTTAGAATAACTTCTATTGGGTAGTCCAGAAAGGCTTGAATGAAATTCCACAGTCATCAATGAAAATAACTTGCAGGCCAAACAGATGTAAGAATGTAGGCAAATGTGCCCATTCTGAGAAGAACAGGGGAGAAGAAGCAGAAAGCAAAAACTTTTCTCACCATGGAGTCATCTGAAACGCTAGATATTAGAAAAAGGTTCTTGATTCAGAGGATGGTTGGGCACTGGAACAGGCTCTTCAGAGAAGTGGTCACAGCACCAAGCCTCACAGAATTCAAGAAGCATTTGAACAATGCTCTAAGGCACATGGTGTGATTCTCGGGGATGTCCTGTGCAGGGCCAGGAGCTGGACTTGATCCTCATGGGCCCCTTCCAACTATGAATATTCTGTCATTCTGTGAGAGACTACTGCAGTGTTGTTGACTTCAGATATACTATCTTCTTTCATTTTATTTAATCTAGATCTACTGAGGTAGACTTCCAGGTTTTTCCCCCACCTCATAATTTTGGCAATTTGGATACAATTTCTGAAGTCTTAGCACTGCCAAAGTTATTTTCACAGCCTGGTACACAGCATTGCTGTTTAGAAGCAGCATGTGACAAGTTGCGAATTCCCATTAGACCAGGTTGTCCAATCACCTATTTTTAATCTACCCTATAACTTTGCTACACGGGAAATCTCAAAGAACTTGGTTTTCAGGCACTTGTTTTTCCTTCTGTACAGAGGCTGCTTTCCTGTGCTATCAGGAAGACAACAGCTGCATTTGCCATTATCTACCCCAACAGGTCACAAGGGGAAGATCTATTTGCTGTTGACAGTATTTGGAACTCTGCATTTGGAACACAACATTATTTCTGCATGAAGAGTTCACAGCCCACTGGCAAGGTCATTACAATTAGCTCATGCATGATTATTTGAGAAATTTGAGCATTAATACTCATTTGTTTTTACAAATTTGTGGTTTTATATAAAATACTTTTTTGTCCTTCCTAAAGCTTTGTTTCTCTGCTAATAGAAATATGAAAGATCACTGCCATTGATAGAGACCTTGCAGTATAAAAAAAACCCCAAATAATGAAGCAACAGTAATAATGGACTCAATATAAAACAATGGGGAGAAATATTACATGAAACTGAAACAATTTCAACTTTCATTGCTGAAATAGGAAATCTTTATGATCAAGACTAATTTAGCTTAGCATGAATAACCTACTCTGACAGGCAAATGAAATATCAATAGATTAAGGGACTATTACAAATCATCAATGAATATGCCTGGCTAGTACATCTACTGACAATTTAGTTAATTGCATTAAAAGTTTACAAGAACGAATTAATTGCTGAGCAAATCCTTATGTACATGGAAGAAGTATGATTTCATGCATTTGTAAGACCACTGAGGTGATATCATAAATAATATGACTACTTTTGGATGCTTCAGACTAGTCTGTTTTCACATTATTGGAGAAAACAGCAAATGAAAAAGCAAATGTATATAGCAACAGCAGCCCTATCTCACAAAGGCATAGAGGAAGCCAGGGACCAGTGTGGAGCTACAGAAATAAAACAGATAGATTTTTAATCCATGGAGGTTGATTCTGATGTGTGCTCTACTATGAACAGTAATTTTTGAGGATACAGTGATATAACAGCACAGGAATAACATATGACTTACAATGAACTCTCAAAACCTACTGTCTAACAATTTAAAGCCATCACCTCTTGACCTGTCACTACACACCCTTGTAAAAAGTCCCTCTCCATCTTTCTTACAGGTTCCTGTCAGGTACCGGAAAGCCACCATTAGGTCATCCCTAAGCAAGCTGTCTCTTTTCCAGGCCAAACAACCCCAATTCTCTCAGCCTTTCCTCATAGGAGAGGTGCACCAGTCCTCAAATCATCTTGGTGTCCCTCCTTTGGACCCACTCCAACAGGCCAATGTCCTTCCTATGCTGGGGACCCCAGTGCTGGATGCAGTACTCCAGATGTGGTCTCACCAGAGTGGAGTAGAGGGGCAGACCCTCTTGCTGGCCATGCTGCTTTTGATGTGGCTCAGCATATAACTGGCTTTCTTTCTGGCTCATGTCCGACCTCTCATCCAGCAGCACCCCCAAGTCCTTCTCAGCAGGGCTGCTCTTGACCTGTTGGCCCCCTCAGATCTATTGAAACTGAGGGTTGACCTGACCTAGGTCCAGCACTTTGCACTTGGCCTTGTTGAACCTTGTGAGTTTCCCATGGGCATACTTCTTGTGCTGGTCCAGGTCCTTCTGGATGGTATCCTGTCCTTCAGGTGTGTCAGCTGCACAACTCAGCTTGGTGTCATCAGTACATTTGCTGTGGGTGCACTCAGTCCCACTGTCTATGACACTGATAAAAATATTAAATAACAGTACTGGTCTTAATATGGACCCCTGAGGGACACCACATGTCACCAATGTTCATTCAGACACTGAGCCGTTGATCACCACCCTGCGAATGTGATTGTCCAACCAATTCCTTATCCACCGAACAGTCCACCCATCATATCCCTACCTCTCCAATTTAGAGAGAAGGATTTCGTGGGGGACCATGTCAAAGGCCTTACAGAAGCTCAGATAAGTGACATCTGTAGTCCTTCCCTGGTCCACTGTATGTAGTCAGTCCAGATGTAGTCACTCCATCACAGAAGGCTACTAGGTTCACCAGTCAAATTCCACTTTCAGTTGCATTTCTGTGCCCCAACTCAGAAACCTCAAACCATCAGAGCACAGAATCAAGTGAAGCAAGCAAGAATTCCCTTCCACCCAGCTATTTTGGCCTCTGAAGGTCTTGAATTGCAATGATGCTAACCACCTGAGCTAAACTGAAAACAGGACAGGGAAATCTGCTCATGAAATACACGAAAGGAAATTTGCTGTGTAACTGACTGTTGGCAGGCTTGAGCTGCATTGCCTTTGCTGTTAAGACTCATTTATCTTTATGGGTTATCTGCTAGGACTGCACCGGAGTACACTTTGCTAATTTTCTCTGCTAGGAAAAATAACACAGTTCTTGGAATTCAAACAGAATTATTTTCACTCATTTATTTGTCTCCAATTTATAATGTACCCATCGAATTACAGCAATAATTATGCTGGAGAATAAGTGTTTCCACAGGTACCCACTGAAATTGTATCAGGGGTTATGCAGGGAACCCATGTCTGGAATAATGAATTTTCTGTGTTATATAGCCAAATCCTACACTCTAAAGGAAACATATATTGGAAATTCTCTCCAATACTTTTATGGCAGCTGTCTGCTTTCCCAGACAATTGCCACGCTGTGCAGGCTCTACAACACAATCTGTGCCTTATCTTCATACTGAACTCTGTGTGTGTTTGCAAAAAAACCCTACATATATGGGATTTATCTTTCCAGGATTAGCTTGGATTTCAGCACTGGAAAGCTGGTAACTCTACAATTACTCAGAAAGTGTGCAGATCCTATATTATCTGTACACATTTATGTTTTACCTAATGATAACTCTGGTTAAGCAGAACTATTGACACCAGTAGCAGGCAGTGTAATTTTGAATTTGCTTTGTTGCTAAGGCTAAAATAATACAGGACAATGAAATAAACCTAATTACAAGTAGCAGGAAAGTGTATGTAGTGTTTATAGTATAATAGAAATATGTCATTGTAAGAAACACTGACATAAAACAGAAAAGAACAAACTACAGGAAGGCATTTCAACTGAATACAAAGGAAGGAAAAACAGTAATAAAGGTGCTTTTTTCCCTCAATTTTAGCCTGCTGGCCAAAATGTGTCTGTTTGAACTCCCCTCAAAATCCAATGAAAATTCTTATGATGTATGCTGAACCATATTTAAGGGATGCTGTCTGAGCAAAATATATTTGAATTCATTAAAAAATAAAACGAAGCATACTAGTATAAGAAGACAGACCTGTGTATGCTAGACCAGTTTGAGAGAGATGCTTGCTATATATTACTGCATTGAATATGTCAAGCTTGTTATTCTTTCTCTATCCACATTCCCTGGGTGGTGAATTACAAAAAATCAGCATCTAATGTAATTCACCTTCATTGCTTCAAATCTCACTATGTTTTTTCATGCTCTTCAGCTTTGTTGGTTGGGTTTATTTTTTTTTTTTTTCCAAAGGAATTCAAGGTTAGAAAATGCACCAGCTACGGATACAGTTCTGCTTCAAAAGGGTAAGGCCAAAGCAGAATTTTCAAAGTGCAGAAAACAAAGGAATGCTGGATTGCACAGGCTGTCCTCGCTCGTGAGCTTTCCCTGGGACTGCACTGAGATCTATGAGATCACAGCGCCCTCTAGTGTCTCCTGTAAGCACCTGGCGCAAACTTCTATTTTTCGTCTCTTAAATAGGGCAACAGACCAACATACCACATTCGGCTTGGAAAACATGTAGAATAAAACGATTTTGTTAACTTAATTATCAGTCCGTAACAGGATTAGTTTTCTTATCCATGTCTAATTTATATTACCCAAACATATTAAATACATATACATATGCATAAGTGGTACTTGCCATCGTAAAAAAAAAAAGTGGAATAAGGTGGATGTTTTCTCTACAGCCTCAAAAAAAATGTTGAAATATTACACTGTCTCCATAAACATAGATGATATTTAACAGAATGCAAAAATGCGACATAACATGGCACAAATTTCAAGTGCAATTTTAGGAATGGAGCATGAGCCATCCAAAATGGTTTATCAGAAACACTAGGTTTATAAATTAAAGAATCCCATATTGAAGATTATGAAACATCAAGATACTGTTTTCACAGTCTTTCTTACAAGCTTAATAGCAATTTAAAGTGAGGCAAACATGTAAAATATCACAAAATCCAGAATAATTACTAAGGTCAGCTCATTATCTGTGACTCAGAGGTAGTTAAAAGAAAATCCAGCAAGGAATAAGCTCTTGATGGAATATTAATATCTACTTTGAACATCCTAGCTTTTGAAATATTGTATTTCTTTAACTGTTATGAAATTTTGGGTTTTCTACCAAGAACTTATATAAAGAATATCAAAATACACAATAGTTTTTCACATGACCAGAACGTATATTCTTATGTCTGATTAGATAGTCAGTATTTTAAAAGTATACGTATATATCCTTTCAAAAAGATATCTTCCTCTGATGCAAGTTAGCTTTTTAGAAACCCATCCTTATAACTGATTACTATCACTTATTTTAAAACCTACATGCATCAGTTTGGGTTATAGAAATGGTTCTTAAGAATCTACCTGGATCTATAACATGTAGGTTTAGGCCTATAAAACAAAGTTTATGCCACCTGCGAATGAAATTACAACTCATTACATATCTAGGTCAGTATGTTTGTGACTGCAAGTAGTATTTACAACTGATTTGGAGGACTGCCACGTAAGATCACTTTACTTACAAGACAGTTTATGGCATCAAACCATTTTCCCAGCCTAAGGTAGGTTTTTATGTAGAATGTTGAACAGTGAGGGACAGGTCAAAGTGTTCCCCAATTCTCTAACATAAAGATCATGAGTACTGGCAAGGTCTCTGCAGTCATAATGTAAAGCCTGGGCTGTGATCTTCACTTGCCACTTATATAACTTATGCTCTTGTTAAAAATCAAGATTTTTACACAGACGCTGTAGGAGTCCTCTAGTTCTCCAATTACCTTTTGGTTTATATGGACCACTCTCTGTTTTTACCATTTCCTACTTATTTTTTTTCCCCATGGTTTTTCCACACATTTAAAGTTGCACCTACATGTGCAGAACTACTACTAACTGGCATTGTCAGTTTAAGATGGTATTATCTCTTGTGATCATATTAATTAGTATAAAAGAACAGGTTTCATATGGTATTATAAAGTTATACTGTACTTTACATACATGATTTATTCAGGTTATCACTCTGTAATGACCCTCACTGGAGATTATATAGGAATTACTGTACTTACTTTTGAGATCTAAATTCCTGGCTCCTGCTGTGCTCTGTGTTGTGATTTTAGTGTCAATCTTTACAGTGTGGAGATTGTTGGTATCCCTTGATATCATCACATTATGCCACTGGTTGTCATTCAGAGGTTTATTAGAACTTCCTTTGATGAGATTTGCACCATTTCCCAAGTCAAACACATAATGTAAATACCTGGGGAAAAAAAATTGGAAAAGTTTCCTTTTTCTTTATATAGCACGGGGCACTAATTAATATGTCTAATATTTGCTATTTGCTTGTACTCCTCAGTAGTGCTGGTAAAACCAGAAGACAACAATGAATGCCACATGGGGAAGCAACCTTCATTCAGAGGAATTGCTACTCATTTAGATGAGCTGAGATGCAGTCCTAAGTTTCTGAAAAGTAATGAGCACTCCATGTACCAACACACGCATACATACGTAGAGAGAGAACAAGAGGATGGCTACAAACTAGTACTTCTTTGTGGTAAACACGAGAGAAGTTATACCTATTATTTACTTTCATATATTTCAGGCATCTAGCATCATCTGAAAGAAAGAGTCACAATAAAGCATATGAATTTTAACATGAAGAAACATTTATCAATCATATATATCCAGTTGGATAAAGATATGTATCCTAAACTTTTCCTTGTATTTCTCCTGTATATACATTTTGAATAGACTGGTTTTGCCATCATGCTAATCCATACATACCCTTTTACTAATTCAACCACAATGAAATCATTTCCATCGCCACTGTTATAAAGTATCAATCCATCCAGGGAGGTGGTTTTGAACTGGAAAAAAAGGTGCATAGATGTATATGCTTGTAGCGTGGCCAGTGCAACATAACTTGCTTTTGTTTTAAAGGTTACAGGGTCTGCTATGATGTTCCTGAACCCAAATCTTGCATTTAGCTCACAATAATCGATGTCTCCATTTTTACATAAGTCAATGTATGCCATGCCATTAAATGTGAGACTCTGTAGATGGCCAATAAAATTAGAAGGCACGGAAGACAGGTAGCGCCGTTCTGTTATTATTCCTGTCTCTATGTTGTGGAATTCCAGTCGTGTGTGATCACCAGCCATTTGACCTTTAAACAGCAACAAGAAAACATATGTTAGCATCTGAAATGGGTGGTTAAAAAGCACATCATGTGATCAAGTATCTACATTAATATCAGACTTTTCAGAATGTGCAAGGCCAATTCTTGGCTCCAAATGGAATTCTTCTAAATTCATCTAAATTTCTGGTAAATCCGGAGTCTTTCCACTGACTTCAGTATGTCTGGATATGGCCAACAGAAAGACTTCTAAACCGAAACACAATACCACAGTATATCAAACTGCCAACAAAATCCCTCACTTCGGTTACACTTAACCACACATGGGTTATTGTATGCAAGTGAAATTACTTAACATGAAGACCACAAAGGCCAATCTCAGAGCTAAAACAACGTCACAGTTTTACGGAAGAGACACAACGGTCTGAGGGATATTATTCCATATTTCGCTTAAAAGTGCTTGATTGGACTAGAGGTAGGAAGGATTCCTGTTTCGGCTGTCTTAGGTACATTAATGTTGGTCCTGCTGCAAAACTCTGTGCCACAAGGGTGGGCAGTTGTTCAAAAGCAAGTAGCTTGGTACCATGGGGATAAACATGGGAGAAGGGGCAGGGCCCAAGAGATGGTCAAAGCAGAAAGTCTGCAGCAAGGGTGTACGCCAGCATCTTATAATCCTGAGAATAACAAGGGATTTGCTTACATTAGAAAAGTGGCCAGAAGCAAGCCCCACAGCTACCTTTGAGTCTTTCTTTGTGATGCAAGGAATACAGCACAGCAAAAAGCCTGAAATTTGCTGACTGTATAGCGAATCTGAAGGAAAGGATCAACAGTGCCAGAGTACACTGCGTACAGGTCAGGTAAGTTTTTTAAGCTAGCTATGAAATACCTTACCCAGCACATCAAAATTGTGTCTACTGAAAAGTTTTCTTTACTGACAGAACTTAGATTTTTTTTTCCACGCTTATTTTAAAGAAGTAGGGCAGTGTTATCACAAGGCTGATTCATGGTCACATTGTGTGGGTATGGTGACAAAACAGCGTTTTATTACTGATCAATTTCCCTACTTAATGTACCTTTTGCAAACTATGGCCTAGATTTCACAGTTCCTTAGCTGTTTCATGTCTCTCATTGAGTACAGAGAACATGAGGAGCAGAGCTAGCCAAGCTGGAATAAATACTAGCATAAAACTGCTCTGTAACACAAGTTCCCACAGTGGCAGTGCAAAGCTGGTGACAAGTTCCCTCTGTCCTTCCCTAAACACAGTATTCCAAGAGGAGAGTGTGAGCTCCTGCTCAGGCTGGACATGTTTAGCAGTGGTGCAGAAAGCCTGGAGGCAGGTTTACACAGCTGTACCTTCATAGGTTTCATAAGCAAGTGTCTGTTCTCATGTGTGTGAACAGGGAAAAGACAAGGGCAAGATAAATGTAGTTACTTGGGCTTTGCCCAGGGAGATGGATTCACAACAGGTTAAGTCACAGCACCGAGATACAAGTACCTGTACTTCACCTGCATCGGTGAAGTTCCAGTTAAAATAGCTCTGCAAGTTTTAGCACCAATCAGACCACACACATAAAAATTGCTCTAATAATTTATGACAAATATTTACAAGCAGCTTATTTAGCTTCAGGATGAGTTCTATATGAGAAGTTACTCTGTTGATGTCACTGAACACGTGCAGCAGCTGGCATCTGCACTCATATGGCTGAGCACTGCAAGAGGCACTTTAATCCCCAAGGACAGCCTTCTTGATGTTCTTGTTTATAAACATCAGCCCCAAAGATACTACTTCCTCTGATGTAATAAGCAAAAGTGGGTTCTTTCTTGCACTAAAGAGTCAGGGAGCTGTCTTAAAAATTCCAAGTCTGTAACTTTCTGCAAGGCCAAGAGCTGTATATTGAATCATAGCCAAAAAGCTGAAGATCATGTTTGAGAGGAACATTATGTATTCCAGTCATATATCACTTCAGATGGCACTGTATAAATGTCAAAGGCTAAGCTTTGGCCTGTAGCACAGTATCCCCACTACATTAAATGTATTTCTTTCTTGAGAAGAGTAATAAAAAAGTTCCAGAATCTGGGCTCACATCCCAAATCTCCCTCTAACATTTCAGTTCTTCAAACACACTAACACGACTTGAGACTTCACATAATGCTCCATGGGATTAGAAAATACAGTGGTGAAGGAAAAGAGAGAGTGTGCAACTTGTGTTTACAAGGTTGGGGTTTTTTGGGTTTTGTCTGGGGTTGTTGGTGGCTTTTTTTAGGTTTTGGTGTGGTTTTTTTTTTTTATTTGTCATGTACAAAATGTGTTAGCTGTTGCAATGCTATGGGACATCATATAAAAGGCAAAGTAAATGTCTGCTCATGACCATAAGCTGGGTCTCTGTTCTGTTATCCAGCTTGAAATTGAAATTTTTATCTTCTGTGCTCCCTATATATTATAATAATA